>NC_056750.1:460417193-460699693 GCF_019279795.1 Protopterus annectens
TTTCCCCTCTAAACCCTACATTCACTCTCTTTTCCATCCTACACAGCACTTCGATATCTTTCTTATCTCCATTAAGACACCCCAGGACAATTCTCCTAATACACCTCAGAAGACCTAGTGAATAATATGAAACTAATTTAAAGAAATGTTCAAATATTCTCATATCTATGGCAGAAAAATAATATAGTGGTGTAAGCTAACTGGTCCTCCAATAAAATAGTCATACACAACAAAAAACAGAAAGGAGGCACCAGAAAACAGCAGTTAAAAGCCAAGATTTATTTCAAACAGATAGGTGAGTGCTTTTGCAGCCAAAGCAGCTTAATCAGACAGCTACAATGCATCATTACTAATAATTTAAAGCAAAAGCATCCAATCACAAATCACTACTAATTAAAGACAATGAACATTTAAAGAAATATAAGTAATTTTTAAAAAAACTTTTAAAATAAGGCTCTAAAAAATGTCCAGGCAATTATAATTCAGTGAACATATTACCTTGCCAAATGGATGCTTTTGCTTTAAATTGTTAGTAATGATGCATTGTAACTGTCTGATGAAGCGACTTTGGCTGTGAAAGTGCTCACCTATCTGTTTGGAATAAATCTTGGCTTTTAACTGTTGTGTTTCTGGTGCCTCCTTTCTGTTTTTTGTTGTGTATTCTCATATCTATATTTTACTCTTGCTGTTGAATAGTCTACTGATGTTTGTACTGGTATGCCTAATTTACAATGCTCTATTGTATGCTTAATTTACAATGTTCTTTGTCTATATGTATCATGTATATATGTATCAAGCCTATATGTATCATGTATATACGTATCAAGCCTATATGTATCATGTGTTATGTATATATGTATCAAGTCTATATGTATCATGCTGTATCCCTGTTTATACTACATCATGCATGTCTGTATGTCTGTATTATGTTTGTTTGGAGCTTTTCTCCCCGGGCCTCCACTGAAAACCGACTCTTCTCAGTGGACTTCCCTGGTCATCAAACTGAAATAAATAAATAAATGTTGTTTTATCAGTTCAAGCATTTAATATAAATATTCATTTATTTGTTATAATAAATGGCTACTTGTTTGTACACATCCTTTGTCATGTTGTTTCTTGGTTAAAGAGAAGCTGTTGCCTCCTGTTATGGACTATGTTCGTTCTCTCTCTCTCTCTCTTTGTGAACCCTTTTACAGGAGACTTTTTTTTAATAGTCATCAGTTCCTGGATTTGGTCAACTATCTTGTAGATTTAAGTAGGATTCCAAAACATTACTCATAAATGCAGGGTTGCTATGAGGAAATAAAAGTGTGTGTGTGCCTGTGTGTGACATCACACAATTCTCAGGGTTGGGAAATATGCCTTTTTCCTGACATTGTGCGACAGAGTTACTATATGTATTTAGCAGGGGATGGGGATGTAGGGGGACTTACACCTCTGCAAAAAAATATATTTGAGGTTAATTTTTAAGTTTGCATGTGCAAGGATTTTTGCATGGCACATACATAGTGGCATGTCAAAATTTGCAAGGTCAACTTTTGTGATTCACCTTTAGAAAGTTGCTATATGGGTCATTTGTTCTTTTTTCAGTAGACCCATATGAATATATATATATATATATATAAATATATATATATATATATATATATATATATATAAATATAAAACACACACATATATATATCCTAGCCATATGCAATTCAAAAATTGACTGCAGATTTGCAGACGGTCTACATGCTCTGCTGCATACTTGGAAGAGTCTAAGTAGAAAGAATGTATGAAGATGATGTCACCCACCAGCTTCTGTGATTCACAAAGGTTGAGATTATGGTGCAAGGTAGATATTTACAACAACAACTAACTAGTCTGGACTAACTATGCTAAAAACAAAAGTTATATGACCCCAGTAGCTCATGGAAATTTATTTAGAAGCCAGCAGAATATGGCTGAGCAACATCAACCTAACATTATGCATATGTGCATAAAAGCATGAAAATATACAGTGCTAGATCAGTGCACCTATAAAAAGGCATATTCACAGCAACTTAGGAAGGCAAGTACATTCGGGGTATCCCGCACACAGCCACCACAGATCCCATGCCAATGTGAACTATTAAATCACTAGATCCCTTAATTAAAATAAAATGCAAATGATTCCTATTCCACTGTTGTGACAAAAGAGAGCCAACCCTTTCTGAACTGCATACTGTCAGGACTGCAGTGCAAAGAATACTGCGTGGTGTCCCACCATTCTTCTCTGACATATCAACTGTCTAAAACATTCATAAAGCTTTGTGTGTTAAAGAATACCATTATGGCCACATATTCCACATATTGGTAACGTGCAGCATGCACTGTGTGAGTGATCATGTCCACGTTATATAACGGCAGGAAATTGTTATAGACATGAGCTTGATTTCCAGTCCCACAACCCCATCCATCCCAGATAAGACTGTGAATTCACCTGCCTGATATTTGCCAATGGTAGTTAATCTTCATTCCTCCATTACTATATGATCAGGCAGTTTTCCACAGACAGGCTGTTAGTCTTACAAGTAAACATAATAGGGGTGCATACTATATCCATAATCCCTATGAATAAAGAGCAGCAGAACAGCATGAGCTCTAGCTGGCTAATACTGATCCACGTAGTTTGATTAATATATGTATCACATGTAGTATATACCTGCATTTCTTTAGGTTACTTGCAGTATACCTACTTTTAGCACCAACATATGTTGTACCAAAGTGTATGAAGGATGGTGGGAGTCCATGGAAAAATCACACACGAGGAAACCCTATACACTGAAAATGAAAGATCATCTTTTACCAATGGCATTAGCACAGGATGTAATCACTGGGCCACTTGTGTTAAACAAATCCTCTTGCTTGTCGGTTACTAATGTTTTTAGAACCCACTTTCAGGAAGCTTTTCTGTATACTAACTCTAAGACCACTGATCCCAACCTCTACCTGGGATACAAACCTCTGAAAGATTTATGTCTTGGTGGTACTGAAAGGGCATAATTTGTTTCTAAGAAGATTTCTTTGTATAAATATCTTCAAATTTGTTTAACATCTTAGATTGCTATTATGATGAAGTATCAATTTTATTTTCTGCTGACCATTCTAAATGGATACGGATTTAGAAATATGTACACAGTTTTTGAATTTAACTGCTTTTGGCCTTGATTGTGGCTGCAAAAAAATTACCTTGGACCTATCCAACAGCCCAATTACCAAATAAAAATAAAAGTTAGCAATATATTCGTTCCAAAACTGTTGGCAAAATCATGCTAATTGGATCCACTTCCTTCCATAAGATGCCCCCAAAGTGCTACATGGGCACTGGTTTTGTGTGTTACCATTCTCACTGTCCAAAGAAGGTGTTATTTCCACCTCTTGGCAGAAACCATATTACCTTCTATTCATAAGAGTGGCTTATCCTTTGAGCTAGAAAAAACTTACATATGTAACATTGCTCGGCACACTTTCAGAAGTATTTTTTTATGAACATCTTTATTAAATCACAACTAAAAGAGTGATACAGGCACACACACAGGTTCATAGGTGTGTACTAAGCTAATGGCCCTGGGGCCTTTACAAGCCTAGCCATAGGATTACCCCTGGCATAGTGCCACCCGACCTTAGTTCCCAGTGCCTCTGTCGACTAGAGCCACTTGAGTTATCCCCGGGGTGAATTTTCTGTTACCCATTCACTCATCAAGATTTCTGTTGAAGAGGGTCAGTGAGGTGCTCTGCTTGACATGTATGGGAAGTCTGTTCCATAGCATGGGCAGTCTCTGGGTTATGAACCTGTCCCTCCAGCATGTTCTGTTGATTGTGGTAATGAGGTTGAGGTCACTGGAGCATGTGGTGCGGAGGGATTGGGATTTCTTTAGATGAAGCATTTCTAACAGAGCTGGGTTAGACATGGCTTTGTAAGTCAAGCAGAGCTTGCCTCAAAGTAGGCCATCTGTATCAGAGAATAGTTGGAGTTTTTGGAGTCTGTCCATATAGGACAAGTGTTTAAGGTCTAGGGTCCTCTTTGTGAGGTATTTTGTGGCCTCTCCAGTTGTTGCAGATGTCTAGTGAGGTACATGCCAAAATGGGGCATTGTACTTGATGATTGGCCTAATGAGGGAAGAGTAGAGGGAGACAATTACATCTTTCTTCCTGGATGCAAAACCCTTAGTAATGAGATGTGCCACATAGAAGGACTTTCTGACCACAGTGGCAATGTGGTAGTCAAAAGAGAGGTTGCTGTCAACTTGTGTTCCCAGATCTCTTGTAACACCTTCTGTGTTCAGTGGACTACCATCGATGTGGTAATTCATGGGAACTGGGTTTTTCCCAAAGGGGATGACGAGACATTTTTTTGGCATTGAGCTTAAGGCCATGGTTCTGACACCAGTCATTGGTATCAGTGAGGCCTTTCTGTAGGATGTCAACATCACTTGGGGAGTTAATAATAGCTCCCAACTTGCAATTGTCTGTGAACTTTGTCAGCCAGAGTCCCTTCATGTTGGCCTGGACTTTAGAGATGTAGATACCAAACAGGAGAGGACCCAGAACCAAACCCTGTGGGACTCCACTCATGACTGGTCAGCAGTCTGACTTGGAGTCAGCTACTTTCATACTGTGGGTTCTATCTATGAGCCAGTTTGCAACCCACTTAGTGATACATGGGTTGATGCCTAGCTTAGTGAGTTTTTTTATGATTCCTGAGGGGGGAATGGTATCAAAGACCTTGGCCAGATCAAGGTAGGCTGTATGAACCACCTTGCCTTCATCCACAGCTCTGGTGACTGACTCAGAGAAGTCAAACAGGTTAAGCAAGCAAGATCTACCCTTCACAAAACCAAACTGTGTGGAATCCAGAGTTTGGAGATTCACTATATGCTTATTTATTAGGTCCATGATGATGATGATGCATTCCATAGCTTTGCATATCAGACTTGTCAGGCTAATGGGGTAATAGTTCCTAGGGTCTGTAGTCGCTCCTCCTTTGTTGAGAGGGATGACTGTAGCAGTGTGCCATTTGGTAGGGACAAAGCCTGAGATGAGGCTGTGATTAAACAGGACACACAGGTGAGGTGCCAATTCACTCCGTAGTTCATGTAGAACACTGCCAGGGATATTATCAGGTCCCATAGAAGCTGTATTCTTGGTCTTGGACAGTGCTCTTTTTACCACTCCTCTTGTGGTAGATAACTACCTAGTGCTTACCACTCCCACTGATAAGCTAGAAGGCTTCCCTCCAACACAGAAAGGTTTGGGGGGCTCAAAAGCTTACATACAATCCTGGATACAGCAAATCTGTATCTGGACTAGACTAGTTACAGGAAAGGTGGGAAACAAGCTCAAATGTGGGCTTTTAAACCAGAAAGTTGAAAGAGATGGAAAACTTCCCAAACAGCAAATAAACTACAATTTCTGGGCCAGAAATCACTCCTTTTGTTGTAGATAGGCTACCTAGTGCTTACCACTCCCACTGGTAAGCTAGGCAGCTTCCCTCCAACACAGAAAGGCTTGGGGGGCTCAGAAGCTTACAGTCTTAGATACAGCAAATCTGTATCTGGGCTAGACTAGTTACAATAGAGGCAGGAAACAAGCTAAGATTTTTTTTTTTACAGAAAAGCAGCTAAAACAGCACTAAAAACTATTCAAGTGCAAGCTAGCACACTTGAGTGTGTAGCAATATTAAAGCAAATACAGTTTAAATAAATGCAATTTATTCAGACTGTATTCTGAACTGAATTCAATTATTGTTTTATTCAACTCTGAAAAGTTAAAAAGTGCCAAAAATATAATTATCAGCTGAGAAGCGCACACAGTCAGAACACAAGGAGAGTCTAGCAAAGTTTTTTTTTTTTTTTTAGTAAAGTGAAAAGGGAGAAAGGAGGAACAGAAGATAATTCAAGGTTAAGAACCTAAGTGAGTTGGCCTTCTCAGGTGTTCTCTCTGTATTAGGTAGAATATGCTAATGACACTAGACTGGGAGGAGTGTCCCAGATCAAATTTACAGTAGGGGCGGGCAACTTCAAAGCCACAAGCATAAGAACAAGACACCAATAGTGAGGGGGAAGGGGTAGAAAAATATTACAGCTACTAGCTACACTATTCTAGGCAGAAAACACTGCATAAATGTTTAACACAGCAGAAAAACAGCAGTGAGCCCCTCCTCCAACTAGCTCTGTGTTCTCTATCAGCAGAAGATGCCAGAAACACAGGAAACTCAACAAACAAAAACTCATCCTGGATAACAGCACGCCTCTATCCAGATTATGCTACCTGACTAGAACACAGAAACATCACAAAAAATGCACAGAAAAGCACAGAAAGAGCACTCACAAACAGAAAATACAACTCTCAGTATGAAAAAGCAGTTTACAGTTAAGTAATTTAGTAAAAATGCAATTACAGTAATGAAACACTATCTAACAATGAAGAATACAGTTAAGCCAGTATAAAACAGTACACAAATGCAGTGAAACACTAAAAAAAGCTTTATAACAGTGCAAAATATAGTAGATTACCTGTATAGCACAATTATTGTTAAGAAGTGCAATTCAATTAAATACATGTAAGAAATAACTTATTCTGCTCTTGGAGTCTTAGGGAATGTCTGCTTTGTCCCAGTGAGGAATCACCACTCCATAGCCTGCCAAAAACAATTGATGACTCTGTCCATATTTTATGATTTATTTATTTATATCTGAACACATTTACCTTGTGGTTTAATACACACTACATGCAATAACTTATTTCATCCTGTAATCAAAGCATGAACTGTAGAAGTTTTTTAAATGTATATAATTGTGTACTGGGTAAGTCACCTGTTCCTTTGCAGACACTCTTCAGACATGGCTATTACGAAAGAAAGAAAAAAAATGCAATTTTCATGGATAATTTAGATCAATTTTCATATATAATATTCAGTTATGGGCTTGGTGGAGTGGTCCATGGACCTTTTTCACCCATGACCCAGCAGAAATAGATAAATGTGATACAGCAGATATATATTCAGTGTGTAATGAAGCACATATAAGCACTATATTATTTATTTATTTATTTATTTATTTATTGACATTGGTTTATCAGGTAAGTCCAACTGGATCAGAAGTACACATTTTCAGCAGAGACCCAGGAAGTAAAGCTTCAGATGCACACAATTTACATATAAAGTAATTACAGACACAATAGGAAAATCCCTACAAATTCAATATTATAATCAAGAAGTTTGGAAGAGTTTTGAAAAAGTACAATTTAGAACATGCTTAGATACATAGTGCTAGACATACATAGATAAGAAGTTCATGGTAGAGTGATCATGATGTCCTGGAAGAATCTTTATAGTAATATTTTCTTATGAGAAAATGTGTATGGACAGGGTAACTAATCTAAAAGGTAAAAGAAGAGATGTCATTAACTGTAATAGCCAAAAAGACAAGTGAGGATGCAATGTAGTTTAATAATAAGTTAACATAACGTTTATCAGAAAGGGAGAAGGTTAGATTTTGGGGACACATTCAGAAAAAAGAAATGAGGCTTACTGGGAGTAATGAGAAGTGAAAGGCAGTATATTTAGGATATTATAGTCAGAGAAAAGAAACTAGGTCAGTAGGAAGTGATGAAAAGAGAGGTTGACTGCACAGAGGCAAAAGGGAAATGAAAGGGTGAATGAAGAGGAAAGGGAACAAAAAAGTTAGATTTGGATTTATGATATTAAAGGGTACATAAGATTTGCTGATAGAGAGTATTTTTATTTATTATTTTATTTATTTAACATTTGTTTACTGGAAAAGTTCAACTTGGAATGAGCCAATTTTTAGTAGATGCCTGGGGAGAAATGCTCCAGACGCATAGGTTCATAGGTTCGTACTAGGCTATCTGCCCTAAGGCATTTATAAGCCTAGCCAGAGTGTATGTGGCTTACACCACCCCTTAGGATGAGAATACTACGCCCTTTTAGGGTTTAGTTTACTATGCCTCTGTCTAGTAGTGACACAGAGATGACCCCCGGGGTAAACCTATGATCTCCCATCCACTCGTCGAGATTTCTCTTGAATAGAGTCAGTGAGGGGCTCTGCCTAACATGGACTGGGATTCTGTCCCAGAGTGTAGGGAGCCTCTGGGTTATGAATCTGTCCCTCCAGCACATCCTATTTATTTCTGTGTTGAGGTTTAAGTCACTTGTTCTCGTGGCTCTGATGGATTTGGATTTTCTGAGGTGGAGCATGTCCATTAATTCAGGATTGGACATGGCATTGTACGTCAGGCACAGATCACCTCTGAGTAGGCGGTATGCGACTGAATGGAGCTGGAGTTTTTTCAGTCAGGCAGCATATGACATATGTTTAAGACCCTTTATCCTCTTGGTGAGGAAATTTTGGGGTCTTTCCAACTGCTGCAGGTGTCGGGTGAGATATATCCCAAATGGGGCATTGTACCCAATCATTGGCCTGATAAGAGAAGAGTACAGGGGCACAATGACCTCTCTTGATCTAGATGTGAAACCCTTCATAATAAGGTGGGCAATATAGAAGGTCTTCCTAACCACTTTAGCAATGTGAGTGTCAAATGAGAGGTTACTGTCAACCTGGGTCCCTAGGTCCCTGATTACCTCTTCCGTACTTAATGGATTACCGCCTATGTGGTAATTTGTCGGTACCTTGTTTTTCCCAATGGGTATGACTATACATTTTTTGGCGTTCAGCTTAAGGCCATGGCTCTGGCACCAATTATCCGTTTCTATGAGGCCTCTCTGAAGGATGTTTGTGTCTGCTGGAGTATCAATTATGGCGCCCAGTTTGCAGTCATCTGCGAACTTTGTCAGCCACAATCCTCCTATGTTTGCCTGTACCTCGGAAAAATAAATGCCGAACAAGAGGGGTCCCAGGACTGAGCCCTGTGGGACACCGCTTGTGACTGGCTTAGAGTCTGACATAGCTCCAGCAACTCTCTGACCCTGTGGGTTCTGTCCTTGAGCCAGTTTGCAACCCATCTTGTGACATATGGGTTTACATTTAAGCTGGTGAGTTTGTCTATGATGCCCGAGTGGGGTATTGTGTCAAAGGCTTTCGCAAGGTCAAGGTAGGCTGTGTGAACTGCCTTACCCTCATCAATGGCCTTAGTGACTGTTTCAAAAAAGTCGACCAAGTTCAAAAGGCAGGATCTGCCCTTGACAAAGCCAAATTGGGTAGGATCCAATGTCTGTAGGTCCCCAATGTCTTTGTTTATGAGTTCCATAATGATCCTCTCCATAGCTTTGCAGACCAGGCTCATCAAGCTTATGGGGCGGTAATTTCCAGGGTCCATAGAAGCACTGCCTTTGTGAAGTGGGACCACTGTTGCCGTACGCCACTCTTTGGGTACGTATCCTGTAGTAAGGCTAAGATTAAACAGCAGCCTTATGTGTGGGTTTAGTTCCTCTTGGAGTTCATGTAGCACACAGCCCGGGACACCATCCCGTCCCATTGATGCTGTGTTTTTAGCTTTAGAGGGCGGCTCTCACCTGGGCATCTGAGATGTTAGGGAGGCTACACTCTGCTGGGATAGTTATTTCTCCTTTTGGCGGGGGGGGATTTGCCCTGAACCTGTCTGCCAGAATGTTGGCAATGTCAGTGGGTTCAGTGTATTTTGTGTCATTTTGGACTAACTCTGAGCATATCTGGGAGTTTCCACCCAGGTTTCTAACATAGCTAAAGAAGGCCTTGTGATTGTCTTTTGTGTCTTTTGCGATTTTTCTCTCAAAGTTGGCCTTGGATGATTTTATGAGTGATCGTAGTTTTTTGCTAGTACTGATCAGAGACGCCTTCCCTTTTAGGGATTTTGCTCTCATGTAGTAGCTTCCTCCTCCTGTTGTAAAGTTTGTTTATGGCTGGGGTCCACAAGAACGGGCGCCTGCCTTTGGGAGAGTGGGTCTTGGTTTTATTTGGGATTGCATGATCCATGCATTCTTGAAGGTGCCCATAGAAGGCATTTGCAAAGGATTCAGCAGTGTGGGTTGTGGTTTCCACTGGCCCAGGGGCCTTGAAGGATACCACTTCAGTCTTAAGAAGTGTGAAGTTTGCTTTTGAGAAGTTCTTCACTGTGGTCTTTTGTGCAGGGGGTGGGGGCGGGATGTGGATTTCCAGTGAGATTAATTTATGGTCTGATCTTACCAAGGAGGGATATACTTCTGGTGTGGAGCATTTTGTCCCCATGTTTGTGATGATCAGGTCTAGTATATTGTCTCCTCTTGTGGGAATGGTGACTAGTTGTTCCACTGCATTTGAGTTTATGAATTCTAGGAACCTTTGGGCTAGGGTGTTGGGGCTTGAGTAATGTTCCCAGTCTATGTTTGGGTAGTTGAAGTCTCCCATAATGATGGTATTTGGAGAGACATTCATACTCTCCAGTGTCTTCAGGAAGGCTGTGTGGGGTTCCTGAGTTTGAGAGGGTGGTCTGTAGCATGCTACAAACTGTAAGGCAGTTTTGCCTATGGTTAGTTGCACCTGGATAGTCTTCGATGTTTTGTGCGTTGCCACTAACCTGGAGGTGTGGGTATCTTTGATGAAAATGGATACTCCCCCTCCTTTTGTGGTTCGGTCCAAGTTTTGGGGCCGGAAAGCATGATATGAGGTAAAACCTGATAGTGCTGGGGTGCTCTCAGGAGCCTTGAACCAGGTTTCAGTCACCGCACAGACATTGATGTTCTCCATACCGAGGAGGGCTTCGAGGGCATGCATCTTGAGGTTTAGACTTCTGGCATTGAGCAGCATTACCCTTAGTTTTTTTCCACTTGTGTTTTCTAGGGAGGTAGGTTTGTCATTTGAGCCTTGCCTAAAAAGGCACTATGGGGGTGGCAAGAGCCTTGGCCAATATCCGGAAGCCCAGGGGTGACAGGTGCAAGCCATCCCTTGCGAAGCACCATGGCTTGTCAAGCATGTCATCCCAAGCAGACAGATATTGGATCCCCTTAGAATGACACCAGTAATTAAGCCAATTGTTAAAACTGATCATTTTGTCTTTGTACTGTAGCATCATTCTTGGTGAGGGTAAGATGCTGCTCAGGGTCAGGGTCATACCGGCCTGGGCTACATAAACAGAGAGCTCCTCTATGTCTCTTTTCATGTAGTCCAGGGAGGTACGTCTCAGGTAGTTCACACCGGCATGTACAATGACTGAGTCATATTTGTACTTGCTGTGGAGTGACCTGAGTGCTTGTGTTATGTGGCGGATTCTAGCTCCCGACAGGCAGCTTACTGTGACCTTTTCCTTGTTCAGTCTGGTGAGCGGGACGTCAGTGTGTCTGACTATGGAGTCACCTATTACAAGTGTGTCTGGCATGTTGTTTGGCCTTAAGGGCTGTGACTGTTTAGCACACTGACTTTGTGAACTATGTGTTGCATGTGCTATGTCTTGAGGTGGTGGTTGCTTGGGTGTCTGCTTTGGAGGCCTCTGTTGTTTTGGTAGATTTTTAATCAGCGCCTCTGAGTATGTTTTTGTGTGTTTATGTGTTTGGTTTGCTGTTGTGATAGTTCTATGCGAGACTGGGTTTGTGGTGTGCGTGGTTACCTTCTCCTCCTGACTGGTCTTGCCAGTACTGAACTGAGAGAGCTCAGCCTCCAGTTTGGCTATATAGTTGCATCTCTCACATATATTTGTATTTGTTGGGAGGAGGAGAGGGTTGTCTGTGTACATGAGGCAATTGTAACATTGCCTCAAGATTCCCATATTCACCAGCTGAACAGGAGAGGACGCCAGCAACTGACCCTTCGACATGCTAGAAATAGTGAAAAAGATTGCTGTGTAACTGAGTCAGAAAGGACCTATAGGGAGATGTGTACTCAACAGAATTTAGGTGAATTAAGTACTTTCTTTTGTTTAAGAGTGCTTTACCTGTATAAAAATGCTTTAGGAGCAAGTGCTGAGCTTTTCAGATAGAGTATAGGCTGTTTAGATTGCAAGTAGAACAGTTCTAAGGGAAAAATTGAAGAGCAGACTTGGCGGAGCCAGAAAAAGTTTAACCTTGTTTAA
Organism: Protopterus annectens; assembly: GCF_019279795.1. Classification (NCBI taxonomy): domain Eukaryota; kingdom Metazoa; phylum Chordata; order Ceratodontiformes; family Protopteridae; genus Protopterus; species Protopterus annectens. Next base: position 460,429,218 of record NC_056750.1, read on the forward strand.
CTGGCGCTGCGCTATGCGCACGACCACTCAAAGCCGTGCAAAGGCGGATTTTAAGCAGTGAACTACAAAAGAGCTAGGAATGGTCCCAAACAACCAATTACTACAGCTTCTTGTGCTGAGGTCACTTCCCCCAAGGACAGGTAGGCTGCTCAAGGCTCCCCACTCCCACTGGTGAGCAAAGAAACCTCCTTCTATCCAAGTAAGGTAATGGACAACACAGGAACTACACCACAGCCCAGAATACAGCAATGCCTGTATACTGGTCTAAACTAGTCGAGAAAGGCGGGAAAACAAGGATTATTTTTTGTTTTTTTTTTGTAGAAATACACAGAAAATGCAGAGACAGTGATAAATTAGTTACACAGGCTAGCACACTTTAGTGGGCAGCCTCCACAGTTAAATTAAACAAACAAACAAGCAAACTTTCGATTAAATTCGACTAAATGTAACTTTAAGTGCAGATTTAAAAATAAATGCAGTAATCAGAAAAAAAACAGTTCAGGCTAGTTTAAAATAAGCAACAGAAGCTATTTCCAGTGAAAAAAAGCAAATATACTTAAATCCAGAAGGTAGTCGCTTTTTCGAGTTCCTTGCTGCTAGGACCACTCTGTAAACCCACGTGGAGCTTGTCTGAGCAGTATAGCCAGAAAAAAAAACGCCCAGAGGCGGATTTTAAGCAGTGAACTGCAAAAGAGCTAGGAATGGTCCCAAACAACCAATTACTACAACTTCTTGTGCTGAGGTCACTTCCCCCAACGACAGGTAGGCTGCTCAAGGCTCCCCACTCCCACTGGTGAGCAAAGAAACTTCCTTCTATCCAAGTAAGGTAATGGACAACACAGGAACTACACCACAGCCCAGAATACAGCAATGCCTGTATACTGGTCTAAACTAGTCGAGAAAGGCGGGAAAACAAGGATTATTTATTTATTTTTTTTTCATGTCTTTGTAACATGGGAGGAAACTGAAGCACCCAGAGGAAACCCACATGAATGCAGGGTGGACATGCAGACTCTGCACAGAAGGTACCCCACCCGTGAATCAAACCGGAGAGCCTCTTGCTGTGAGGTGACAACGTTAACCGCTGCACCACTGCGCTGTCCTGTAGCTGTAGGTAAAGAGATGTAGGGAGTTAAAGGTATATATAATGGCATTGTATTAGCCTGATTTATAGATATAGATAAAGGCAATAGAGTTTTAACTTGGTTTGGAGATGTAGTGAAAAGAAAGTTGGGGGTATGTGGAGGTTAGGGGTATTTAGAAGGAAACAGGGAAAGTTGGATGATACAGCTTTAGCCTGGTTAAGAGCATGAGCAGATCAATGCTTTACTTAGAAATTCTTTAAATGCATGTTTAAAGACAATGTGTTTAGAGTTATGCTTGATATTAGTATTAATGTTGCTGTAGGCTTTTGCTAGCTGAAATTTTGGGTTTATGCTGTGTGAGAAGTTGTTTGCCTTCAGATCATAATGATGTAGTGGGATTATAAGTTTGGAGAAGAGGAATTAAGGCAGGGAGACGGTCATAAATTGTAGCTAGGTTAGACGTTGAAGTAGCTCAAGCTAATTGAAGGAATATAGAGGGAATACAGTGATGGGTAAAATGTGTAGAACTAGTCACAAATATGGATATTTTGTTATAGCAAGATTCAAGTTTAAACTTAAGTGAGACTTGGAGATTGGTGAGACTAGGTGCTGCATAAAGGAGTGAAGGTAAGAAGTAGGTGTTGGCTAGTGTAAATTTGGTCTATTTAAATAGGATATGTGGCTGTGCATGCCTAATTTTTGGTGGTATTTTTTAACTAATTCACTCCAATGGAGCTCAGGAAATTTGCACTGTAACTTCCAATGGGCGGAGCCTAAACCTTTTCACAGAATCAAATGATGTCCTTATATTTCAAACAAATGTTCATAGCTCTGGAACCATAAGGATTATGAAAGTAGTATAAATGGCTAGCTCCAGCAGGTACCCAAGTTGCTTATGAAATTCATGTCAACTGTGCCATAGTTAGGACCTTATCCCTCTATACCAGTGCATTACTCAAATGAGAAATTGTGTGGTACGGAAGACATAGATTTCTTACTATGGAAGTTGCCATGAAGAGCAGTGCAGAAAATGCATTATGTATGCACTACAGTTGTGAAATTGTACTAACCATAAGAGTGGCTGTTTAAATTCCACACTGCTGCAGTAGCCTACAGCTGTTTGGGATATATCCTGCTCAGGATGCAACAGCTAGCCAGTCTTCAAATGTCTATGGCTCCCCTCAACACATGTGGCCAGGCTGCTGTCTCTCAACACCCATGGGAAAAATCAGCAGCCTGGGTGCCAATTTCTTCAGGACTTTCCTGCCCCCAAAAGGGAGAGAACCTCATCTTGAAAGCCAAAAAAGTCTGGAATGCATAAATTTAGATTCAGAAAGTAAGTATATACAGAAAATAGAAGATGGAGGGAGGGTGCAGCTACTGTAGCAGTGAAGAACTCGAACATCTACTATTATGGTTACTGCAACTTACACAACTGTACTATGTTCACCATTCTGACTGCTGCAGTAGCCTGTAACTATTTGGATAAATTTCACATAGCTTATCCATCCTGGAAGCAGAGACAGATCATGGTCAAAAAGGCCCTAGGCAGGGTAATCGATCAGGCTTCCCCCCACACACACACCCAGCCATTCCAGTGTACCATTATTTGACTATTTCTCCACAGTTACCATAAACACTGTTCAAACCTGTCAGTGTGCATATTATTTTTTATTTACTTTTACAATGATTAGAGATATTTAAAACTTTTATTTCAAATTGTACAGCACAAACACTGAAATTCGTTTGATAAACAAAGCAATGCTGTCTTATAATGAAAGCAGACTTAGCATGAACAGTAAGCAGCTTCTCTGCCCTTGAAACTCACGTTCATTGAAACGGCATGGAAACCCACATTCAAAGAAAATATGTTTTGCCAGTGGCAGATTAAGTTTACCTTTGAGCTGTTCTCAAACCATAGGCCCCTTGCATGCATTTTTAGGACCATGTAAACATCCATGTGCTTTTTGATGCACCTTCCTGATTGTATTAAATTATATTCCTTGTATAATGCAGCACCACTTGTTAGAATGTGTTTTAAATTTGTCATTTTGAACATTTTTCCAATCAGCAATGAAGCAAAACATATGAACCAATACTGACACAACTACCCATTTCAGAACATTTCAACCACAAAAGGCCACTTAAGCTTCTGTCATTACAATCTACGAATATCAGTCAATAGACACAATCTCTGCAGAAGTAAAAGTCATCTGACCAATTCCCCATTAAAGAGATCTATAACTGATTATGAGGTTGCTGATGGCAAACAGCTTTACATTTTATTATTACATGTACAAATTCAGTGTCTGCTGTCCTTGAAGAATAAACTGCCCATGTTACATTAAAAAAAGAAAAAGATGGTAAATTGGTAATATCGCAATAGGGAATGTCTGTCAAACTGAAGACATTCATAGTTACTAGGCATCTAATCCAAAGTAGGACACACTCCCTTAAAGGACACTGCAATATCACCACTCCCCTCTACATGTTGTGGGAGTAGAACCCACAGAACTCTGCATCAAAAACAAGTATGTTATTTGTTGTGCTACTAATATTGATTTAAAACTTCAGAGCACAAGCACGGATGATGGCTATTTGCTAAACAAAACAGTTACACATTGAAAACAGAGTTAGCATGAGCAACAGTAAACTTCTCTTCCCTTGAAACTCAACATTCCTTGAAAATGCACTGAAAGACAACATTCTTTGACAATGCACTGAAAAATTAACTTTCTTTGAAAATGCAATCCTGATGACAGTTTGGCAGTTAGTGTTGTTATAGTCATAAATAATAACATTAAGAATTTACCTTATATGCCTTTAGTCAGGAACAACACTTCAGGATGTGCAAACAGAAATTTTATTCTTACAGCGCTGGGAGTCAGTCTTCATAGCAATGGATGAAGCATTCTCACTTTACATACAAAAAAATGCATTTTTATACATTTTCTTATCAAACTGGTCATGCAATTTCATTATGTTACAATGACTGTGTCCTATATAAAACTTTGCAAGTGTCCTTATCCCTTGTGATTTTTGCCTCAGACTTCACATGAACACCTTCTTATACATGGTCCACCTGCTTCCAAGGGGTCTTGTTTCTGACCTTGGATATTTCAAACCTGCCGTAGCAACAATGCACTCCTAGCTTGGCAGAGTCAGGCTAACAAATTCCTTTTGTAGCAACTGCAACACGTACTATTCTCTCTTATTACATACTAAAAGAAAGCAGTTTAAAAGACAGCAGTACTGTGGCTTATGAAACTGTATTTTTTCCAGCCCTGCATACAAATTATATTTGCTTTTTAACAATCATATTATAGCATCATTAATAAACTGAAATTAGTATACATTTTAATAAGCTGGTCTTGTAACATAACAGTTTCCTCCCTCTGACACTATCAGTGTCATACCATACATATAATTATATTTTTATTTTTCTTAACTTGATAAAATATGCCTCAGTGTCATAGTAGTATTTATCATTTTCTGTTAAAATAGAACTGTCATTGATTTGTGCATGCAGTGGCATTTCATGTGCAGGTGAGGTTAAACATCTTGTAATCACAGCCTTTAGAATAGAAAATGACAAAATGATTACAATATAATAAAAAGTACAATGACAATACCCTGGATTATGCTAGTTGCCAGGTTACCAAAAATACTGCCCAACCATCCAAAAAATATCCAATTTTTGGATATGCTGTCCAACTCGGCCCTTTGTTTCATGAAGTTTGCCAATTTTTCCTGTTCATCATGATAGTCACTAATATATGAACAGCAACGACTCTATGTGAGGGTGCATTATATCAAGTGCCATTTGATTCTGTAACACCACAGTTCACATTTCAGTCATTTCTCGATTTGCCATCCTGATGTGATAAGTTTCGTTGGCCACCTCCTGTAGAATCTGGGCAATTATGGTGATTTCAAGCATTGTCCTTTGCACTCCATACCCAGGATTAAAAATTGATAATACTTGCTCTGTCTAGTGGATTGCTCGCTTATTTCTCAGTCTACCTGCTGGTAGGTGTTCGAAATGTTGAATAGCAGGAGTAATATAGCCTACAAAGCAACATCCAGACCAGTTTGTAGGCAATCAGGGATAGGCACGATCACCAGAGATGTAGTAATGGTCACTTATCATGCCCATGCCATGCCCCCAGTCATAGCTTTTTAAGAGCACAGAGTCTAACAGACTTTCATGCCTGGTGTCATTACATTTGCGTTTTCCTACTGGTACAGTCTCATTTCTGCCATAACATGTGTCTCCATGATGTGGGGTTGCAAGTTGAAGAGAGACAACCTTTGAAAAATCAGTTACATTACACTACATGAAGCTGATGTCATTAAGGTCCTTTTCAAATGACACCTGTGATGCAAGGATGGGAATCATAGGAATCCCTGCCTTGGAATGATGAGGTATATGCGAACATATCCAGCAGTTTGTTTTGTTTAGATTTTTGACATATTGCCGAAGGACCATCAATAAACTGTTTTCTCTCAACCAGTTTATAGAAGGAAACAGCAGCAGAAACAAAGCAAAAGTACCTGTCACTGGCTTCATCATGGACTGCTACAGAAGTTGACCTTCTCACTGGGAAGATGATTTATCTGTCACACGTCGATCTTCTTGTGTTGGCTGCGATGATTCATCTGGGGTCCCCACATGACAGGTCTTGCAATGAGATGAATGGATTGATGTTGGTAGTCCTGCACAGAGAACTGCAGTCAAAGTGGTGAGCAGGACCCTAAAAGGCCCCCTCCATCTCAGGCAGTTTTTCCTCTGAAAAATTTTCACATACACCCGGTTGTAGTTGATGACAGGGTTAGTCAGGAGGCTTTGTTAATGCTGCTCTTACTGTTCGATGATATTGCTGCAAGATATTAATGAGTCTCCTACAATAAGAAATCATAGCATCATCTGACAAAGGTAAATCAGCATTTCCCACTGGAGGGGTAGCTGGAAGGGCAATGGGTCTCCCCATTAATATCTCATATGGACTCAATTTCCTGGTGGCATTCAGTGAGGTCCTCATACTCATTAATGCTAAGGGAAGGGCTTCTGGCTACTTTAAGTGGGTTTCAGCACAAATCTTCGAAATTTTTAAGGGTCCTTTTTACCCTTTCCACTAATCCAGATGACTGGGGATGGTTAGGACAGTGAAGACTCAACTTAATATTAAAAGCTTTACATAACTCTTTAAACAGATTATTATTAAAATGAGTTCCCTGGTCGGTGTTAACAATGCTGGGCATACCGAATCTCGGTATATAATCAGATAATTTTTTAATAACTGTGACTGCATCAGCTTTGCTACATGGGTAAGCTTCCACCCATCCTGAGAACATGCACACTATCACTAAAATAAATTATAAATTATAAATTATTAATCTTAGGCATCTGGATGAAATCCAGCTATATATTAACAAAAGGTCCACAGGGTGGAGGTAAACATGCAGATTTGCGGCATCTTTGCTTATGTTATATTCCAAGCAAATACTACAATTTTGTTCATACTGAGGTATCAAAGAGGAGACATGAGGGGCATATCAACTTAGGGTAATTTGATTAAATAAAGCTGTCTTACCTGTATGGGCCGGTAGATGATATGCCTTTACTAGGTAAGGTAGCAAAGAGGCAGGCGCCACCAGTTGGCCGTCCAGATGTTGCCATATGCCATCAGAGGATTTTCTAAATCCAGCCTTGAGCCACCTCAGAACTTCTCCCTGTGATGCTTCAGCTTGAAAGGCTGACAACTTTGCAAAATCGAACACATCATTACTGTTGCAGTTTGTTACTGTTAACATACAAAAATGTTTACATACTGTTGCAGTTTGTTACTGTTAACATACAAAGATGTTTACATACTGTTGGAGTTTGTTACTGTTAACATACAAAGATGTTTACAACAATTTACTACTGCGTGTTTAGCAGCTTGGTCTGCCAAATTATTACCTTTGTAACAACATTCTGTCCCTTTTGATGTGCACAACATTTGATTACAGACAGCTTTTTAGGTAACAAAAGTGCATCTAAATAGAAGTTATGTCCTTACCATAACGTTCCATGTGGAGTGTTCATCTCGCCTTTGTTCTTACACATGGGTTCGGAGCCGATCCTCGGCTCCGCGTCGGCCGCTTGGCAAAGCTCTGCATCGAGAAGAAGCTCGAGACCAACTTGTCTCCCACAATTCCCCTCTGCCTTTACCTCAGATCTAGTTTGCAAACAAACCAGACTCCAACGGGAATGAAACATACAACATACATGCCAAGGCATAGCTGAAAACAGCCGTAACAACTGAGAGAAACAGAAGCGGGAGAACCAAACCAGACACCTAAACTGGACGTTCTTCCTGAGGGTGGGAGGGTGGGAATGTAAGAACAAAGGCGAGATGAACACTCCACATGGAACGTTATGGTAAGGACATAACTTCTACATGTGAGAGTGTTCAATCTCGCCATTTGTTCTTACACATGGGTAGCGTCCCTAGCTCCGTGATCCTGAGAAACTCACGGAAGAACGTTCCTGAGCACAGTGGAACCAAAGGTTGCCCTGTCCCTGGAAACCCTATCCACTTTGTAATGAGTAATGAATGTATGTGGTTTAGACCAAGTGGCGGCCGCACAAATAGTGTCCAACGGTAGGCGGGCCGCATGAGCCAGGGATGTAGATATTGATCTAGTAGAATGTCCTTTGGGTTTGACGGGTAAGCTCTGCTCAGAAGCAGTGTAAACAAAAATAATACAATCGGATAGCCATTTGGAAAGGGTTCGCTTCGTCACTGCCATGCCCTTTCTGCTGTCCACAAAAGCTACAAAGAGCTGATCTGTTTTTCTGTGATCCTTTGTTCTATCCAAGTAAAATCTGAGTTGTCTATGAACATCCAACTTGTGTAACATATATTCCAACTTATTGGAATGGTTCTTGAAAAATGTGGGGAGCTCAATGGACTGATTAATGTTATTGACAGAACAAACTTTGGGAAGAAAGGATGGATTAGTGCGAAGAGATACCCTATCAGAGTGAAAGATCAAATATGGGTGTTTAATGGAAAGAGCTTGAAGTTCTGATACCCGTCTGGCTGATGTGATAGCTACCAGGAAGAGGGTTTTCCATGACAAAAACTTCAAAGAACAGGAAGAGGCTGGTTCAAAGGGTGGTAGCATTAGCTGTGATAATAGGAGGTTCAAATTCCATGGTGTTGTAGGAACCCTGACTGGTGGCCTGATATGGAAAGACCCTTTTAGAAAGGCCTTACAAAGCCTGTGAGCCATAATAGGCGCCCCATTTTCTCCCACATGAAAGTTTGAAATGTCAGTCAACTGAACCCTCAAAGTGGCAGGAGAAGCTCCTTGGTGAAATAGTACGGATAGAAACTCCAAGACTCTGTTCAGTGGGGCTATTAAGGGATCCAAATGTTGTGTAGTTGCCCAGTGTACAAAACGCTTCCACTTACTAGTGTAAATTTTTGTAGTGGAAGCTTTATGAGAAGCCACTAGAATATTTTGAACCGTAGGGGAAAGAAGATCAGACCTGGCTAAGAAGGGAAGCGGAGCAGCCAAGCTGCTAGTCTGAGGGAAAGAAGCGACGGGTGGGGAGCCCCTGACGAGTGGGTCAGTAGATCCGTCTCCAGGTCCAGGATCCAGGGTTCCCGTATTTGGTGTGCTTGAAGAAAAGGAAACCAAATTTCATGAGGCCAGAATGGGGCAATGAGGATTATTGTCCTCTCCAGGTTGTTGGCTTTCTGTAGAAATTTTGGAATCAGAGGTATAGGAGGGAAGGCGTACAGGAGGCCTGGGGGCCAATTGTGAATCAGAGCGTCCCTGGGGACTTCCCCTGGAGGGGGTAATAGGGCGAAGTAGCTTCTGCATTTGGCATTCATTGGAGACGCAAACAGATCGCAGCAAGGCTGGCCCCACTTGCGAAATATCTTGTCCGCAATTGTTCGTTTGAGGGACCACTCGTAAGGTAACAGGATGGCTCTGCTCAACCTGTCCGCTATGACGTTGGATAACCCTGGGATGTGCGTTGCTATCAGAAAGCGACCCGTGGACTCTGCCCATTGCCAAATTCTCATGGCCTCTCTGCATAGTTGATAAGATTTGGTTCCCCCTTGTTTGTTTATGTACCAGACTACGGACATGTTGTCCGACTGAACTGCAATGGTCCCTAGAGGTAGAAGGGGAGAAAAGTGTTGCAACGCTAGAAACACTGCCCTCATCTCCAGAACATTGATGTGCAGATTGTACTCTAGATTGGTCCATTCGCCTTGGACTGTCTGTCCCTGAAAGATGCCCCCCCACCCTATCAGGGAAGCGTCCATGGTCACCGTAGCTGTCGGAGTGGGTAGCACAAATGGTCGGCCGCCGGAGAGATTGCAAGTCTGAAGCCACCAAGACAGGTGCGATTTGCAGATGTTCGTGATGTGAATTTCGTGTGTCAGGGGTAACTGTTGGAATGACCATTGTGCAAATAGCAGCCATTGAAGGACTCTCATGTGCAGTCTTCCCAAGGGTATCGCAATGAGGGAAGCTGCCATGAGACCCAAAACTTTCAGAACCAGTTTTGCCGGGGATTTTTTGGACAACAGGAGAAGAGATATATGATTTTGTAGAGAGGCTATTCTTTCTGGAGGAAGCCTTAGAATCAAGCAACGAGTATCCAATTCTGCTCCTATGAATGAGATATGCTGTGATGGCTGTAATACAGATTTTTCAAAATTTACGGAAATTCTGAGATGAACACAGAGTTGTGGTGTGTAATCCCTGGCCTGAATCAGTCGACACTCGGTGGTGGCAGTAAGGAGCCAGTCGTCCAGATACGGAAACACCTGGAATCCTAGGCGTCTCAAGTGAGACGCTACCACTGCCATACATTTGGTGAAGACCCTGGGGGCTGAGGTCAGACCAAAGGGCAGGGCTCGAAACTGAAAGTGACTGGCTCCCAGCTGGAAGCGCAAGTGATCCCTGGACACCCTGGCCATTTTGATGTGGTAGTACGTGTCCTTTAGATCTACTGAGCACATCCAGTCGTCCTTCTGTAAGAATGGAAGGATCGATTGAAGCGTGACCATCCAGAACTTTTCTTTCTTGACGAAGGTATTGAGCTTGCTTAGGTCCAGAATTGGCCTCCAGTCCCCTGTCTTTTTTGGAACTAAAAGGAACCTTGAGTAAGTTCCGAATTCTCTTTGGTCCGCCGGGACTGGTTGGATGACTCTTTTTTCTAGCAGCTTTGAAATTTCTATAGCTGCAGGGTCTCGCAGATGGGGCGGTACATCTGGGAGTCTTTTCTGCGGTAATGGGGGTAATAGGAACGGAATTCTGTAACCTCTGGTAATAATGCTTTTTACCCATTTGTCTGAGGTAAGACTTTGCCAGGCCTGAGGGTATAAAGCTAAGGGTATAAAGCTAAGCGACCCCCGACTGCCTCCAGAGCAGGACAGCCGGGCCAGCTCTCAGGAGTGCTGGAAAGGTTTCCCGGGGAGTGTATCCCTGTCACCTTGGTTTTGCGGACCCCCCTCTGCCGCCAGGGCGACATCTTCCACCTCTGCCCCCCCTCTGCCTCTGGAGGGGGCATCACCCTGTGTGCCTGGGAAAGAGCCTTGGGGTTTTCGAAACCACATTTTTCCACCATGTTGCCCTTTGGGGTATGGTCTGGATGGGGTGGAAAAACGGACTCCGACAGGAGACAGAGTCTTTCCCTCTTGCTCACACCGGGTAAGGGTCTCCTTTACTTTTGGGCCAAAGAGAGTGGCACTGTCAAATGGGGCATTAGTAAAGGAAGACTTGAAGGCTTCCGCAAAGGAACATAAGCGCATCCAGGATTGTCTACGAAGAGCAATCGCTGAAGCCGCAGCCCTACTCGATCCTTCGGCTGCATATGAAATGAGCCTCATGGACGAGTTCACAATAGATGCAAGGGTATTGATTTGTGCTGTAACTTTTTCTGAGACAGCAGCATCTGTAGTACCCTGGAGGGTATCTCCCAACTCTTTGATTAGATCCCTCTGTAACCGTGTGAAATGCATCAAATAGTTCAGCGATCTAATGGAAAAAGCCGCTGAACTAAAAATGCGCTTCCCATACCTGTCCATAGTCCTAGAATCTCTGTTAGGCGGATGGACAGATGAGGAAGATTCAGACATCTCCTTTTTAGTGGCCGCTGCCACCACCATAGCGTCCACTGGAACTCCTTTTGTGAGATAAGCCTTGTCTTGAGGGGCAGTAATATATTTATTAGGCTTTCTAGGGACTGGCTCCACTGTGTCAGGTGTCTCCCACGCCCTTCGAGCAATCAATTCCATCAACTCATCGAAGGGCGGAGTGACCCAGGAGGAAGAAGGGCGAGCACCGAATGCCTTCAGCAAGACTGACTCATCCTCAGAAGGGGGTAGGGCTTGCCAATCACCTCTCTGTTTCAGGATCTCCAGGATGTCAGAAAAGGAGACATCCTCTGAGGGTGATTTCGGGGACCCTTCTGACTCATCTAAGTCAGTGTCCGATGTTAAGTATTCTTGTGGAGAATCCAAGTGTCTCCTCTTACACAATCTTTTCCTGGGAACTTCCTTGGGGGGGGGGCATCTGATGAAGCCTCCGAGGAAGAGGGGGCTCCCTCTGGGGGCGGCTGAGACACCGGTGCTCGACGCTTTGATGTAGCCGTGAGTGCAGAGGAGGATAACGGACCTTTATGGGAAGGAGAAGCTGTCTCTGCTGAAGTGGTTGTCTGAGTCGACAACACCTTCCTCATGAGGTCGAAGGCCCCCGGGTCCCGAGTCGAGGAATCCCTCGGTTCCGAAGAAAACGGAGGGATCCCCGAGACGGGGACCCAGGGCATCGACCCCGAGGACGGAGCCGAGTCGATCCAAGCCGAGGCACAGAGAAGGAGAGTCGGAACTGAAACATCGGTCCGACTCTCGGTCCCCGAACCAAGGATGGATCGTCGGCTCCGCGATTCCAGTAATGGGTCCGTCGGAGTCGAGGTGAACGGTGCCGACCGAGAGAAGGACGGTTCCGGCACCGAGGGCTCCACGATCATCAGATCAGCCTCTCCCGGCTCCGAAGACTGAACAGGCCTCGGAGGAGGAACAGATGGAGATAAGGGAAGGCCTTCGAGTCTCGACACCAACTGGGAAGAGACTGAGATGAGTATGGACAAGGCCGTATTCTCCATTAACTTCTGCACCACGCGGTCTACATCGGTGTCGGAGAGGGGTCTAGAAGAACGCGTCGAAGGAATCGAAGACGGAGCCGACCTCAAGAGCACAGGAGGTGGAAGCTCCGTCACCGGTTCCCAGACTCGAGGCTCGGTAACAGACAAAAGTTCAACACTCGGCCCTGAGGTCTTTGGAACCGGTGAGCGAACTTTAAATGAAGAGCTCGGAGCCGATGACATGGGCTCCGACGTCTTCGATTCCTTCGAGGATTTAGATGTCTGGTCCGATGCATCAAGAGCCTCTTGGAATGCAGGCTTCAAAAGGCCTCTATCCATGAGTTTCCTGCGCCTATCTGTCATGACCCTTCCACTGAAAGAATGACAAATGGAGCAGTCTTCTTGCAGATGGAGAGGGCCAAGACAGTAGACACAGGAACTATGGTTGTCTGTGACAGACATTTTCTGTCCACATTGGCACCGTTTGAAGCCTGACTTCGCTTTCTCAGACATAATAATAATAATACAATAATAGTCAAATCCAGTAAGACTATACAATTCCACACAGTCTTGAACAGGCAGTAACAGCCAACAATAATGTCAAAAGCCAGTAAGTTTCATCAAATCCAGTAGTTTGTCAAATCCAGCAGTAGTTTTAGAAGTTTAGTGGGTGGGGTAGGCCCCGAGGGAACTAACTAACTATATATATATAAAAAATATATACGTACACGGATAGAAACCCTCAACTCACTACACACACACACACACACACACACACACACACACACACACACACACACACACAAGACTTAAAGGTGAACTAGGAAAAAAAATTATCTAAGAATCTTAGACAAAAAGTAATCTTATCTGTCAGGTGGTCCGAGCTCATCAAAAATGATGCGAACGTTGCAGCGGCAAACTAGATCTGAGGTAAAGGCAGAGGGGAATTGTGGGAGACAGGTTGGTCTCGAGCTTCTTCTCGATGCAGAGCTTTGCCAACGCGGAGCCGAGGATCGGCTCGAACCCATGTGTAAGAACAAACGGCGAGATTGAACACTCTCACATCAATGATTTTACGTACCCTGAATTTTTAATTTGATTTCCTGAAGAGGTCAAAAACCCTCTCTCTCTCTCTCTCTCCAAAGTTGCCCAAAATCATGTACCATCCTGAAAGCATAATGGCTGTCTGTAAAAATATTGGCCACCTTGTCTTTGGCTAACTCACAGGCTTTTTGTAAAGCCACTAGCTCAGCTATTTCAGCAGAGTGAACACCCTCTAATCTTTGTTGCAACAATATTGTTTCCTCGGTGCAGACTGCTATTCCAGAGATCAACTTTCCTGTTTGATCTCTTCCACAGGAGCCATCCACAAACAGATGCATATCAGCATTGGGTATAGGAGTGTCCCTTAAGTGCTTTGGGCTCATGAATTTATTTCAACAACGGATACCTCTACATCCTGTCATGCAGTAGGCTCATGAATTTTTTTAACAGTATATAGTCTACGTCCCACTCATGCTATGGGCTCATGAACTTGTTGTATAGTCTACATCCCAATCATGCGGTGGGCTCATGAACTTGTTTTAACTTTGTTTTTTAACTTTTAACTTTTTCTTTCCTTTCTCACAAGCATTCATACAGTGACAGAAATAAAAATATCTCTCATACTTGTTACCTTTCAAGCCTGAGGGTACCACCCTCGACACAAGGCACTTCCTTTACTGCATGTGCACATACATTTACTATACTCATTTACTGTGGGGTCCTCCCATTATAACTTGTATACCTTACAACCACTCAAACAAAAACACAGTCATGCACTTGTACTACAAACACAGTCATGCACTTATACTACAAACACAGTCATGCACTTACATTTGCTAAAATTGTCTAAAAAAAAGAAAGAAGAAAAAAAAAAAACACAAACCAACCATTTCCCCTTACAAAACAATTTCCCTGACAAGACTAGTATGTTTGCACACCCTGAATAGCTGGACATCTGAGTCTCTGACTATTCCATACAAAGCAGTGTGGAATTCACAGAAAATCTGTGATGGGCCCTATTCCAGAACTGCCCTGCAGCAATACCAAAGTTCAGATCTAGAGAATGGCAACAAATTGTTATAGTCATAAATAAATAACATTAAGAATTTACCTTGTATGCCTTTAGTGTAATACTGTGGCTTATGAAGCTGTATTTTTCCCAGCCCTGCATACAAATTATATTTGCTTTTTAACAATCATATTCTAGCGTCATTAATAAACTGAAATTAATATACATTTTAATAAGCTGGCCTTGTCCCATAACAGTGTTGAGGATTCAGACTTGTATTTCCTGTAATCAAGGTACATGGTTTGGGCCTGAGCAAGTTAACCAACCTGCCATACCTAACTGAGGCATTTCACACACACACACACACACACACACACACACACACACACACACACACACACAACACACACACACCTTGTCACTTCACCTAGTTCTCCATGCTCATCTTATATCTGACCAAAGGAACAGCTGGTTTGCTCTCCTCCATAATTAAAAATCCTACATTTGATACATGAAGTTCCAATGTTGACCCTGTGTTCAATACACACAAGTTCCAATGTTTAGTATGATGCATGTAGTGTGTGTCCTGTGCTACTAAAGATGTATGCAGGATGTGTCCTTAGAGAAGGAATGTAATTGTTTTTTTTTTTTTACTTGTTTAAATTAAATGTTATGGCAGCCCCCAACCAAGTGGATCCTAGGCAACTGCCTAGATTGCCTAGTGCTGGATTCAGCTCTGCCTGAAAGGAGGAAGGATTAGGTTCCAGGAGCCTCTGGACTATGGTCCAATCAAAATCTGTTTTGGACCTGGAGAAAGAATCCAGTTTGTAATGCTTTATAAAAGTATATACAGAGGACTAAGTAGCTGCGTCTAGAATGCTTCTAGAGTCCACTCCTTTCCAATACGCCATCGAAGAAAAGTCTGTAGTAAAATGTGTCTTGATTCTACCTGAAATAGATTTGCTATGGCAGAAATAACAACAAGCAGTAGCAAGGGACAACTGTTTTGAAAGCCTGGTTTGACATGGTTGCAGTTTCTTTGTCCCATCATACAAAATAAACAGCTGTTTAGCTTTCCTAAAAGACTTAGATCTGTCAAGATAATACACAACTTGCCTGTGCATGTTCAGAATATGGGGAATCCTCTCCCCATGATTTTTAGAATCTGGATGAAAAAAAAAAACAGGAAGATTGATGATTTAATTCAATGTAAACTGAAACAATTTTTGGCAAGAATGAGGGATTTGTTATTAAAGTAATCCTGTCACTATGGAAAACTAAATGGGTTTCACCCACACTGACAGATTATAACTCACTTTTTTCTTCTTGCAGAAGTCAGAGTAATAACTAACACAGTCTTCCAAGTAATGAACCATAAATCAGCCAGATGAGCTGGTTCAAGGGGAGAGCAAGTTAAGTTTTCCAGCACAAAGTTAAGATCTGTAGAGTAGATGTCACCTGCTGTCTTGCTGGTCTTACATGCAACATTTAAGAACTGCTTGACCAAGGACAAGGAAGAAAAGTGTGAGGAAACAGGGACACACATTCTGAAATGGATGAAAGATGAACCTTGACAGAGGACTAAGACAGGCCATAGCATAGTAACTCACACAAATATTTAACAACCAGTGGTACATTGTCCCTGACTGGGCCCTGGTTATTAGAGTGGCACCAAATGGAAAATATTTCCACTTGCTAACGTAAGATTTCCTAGTAGCAAGTTTCCATGTCTTCTTTAGTACTTGTTGCACATTTTCATGAAGTAGGTTCCTAACAGATATCAACACTAATTATCCAGTTAGTTGTAAGAGACTGAATTGTATCAACCCCCCCCTGTCTTGTGTGAGTACATCCTATCAGTGAAGAAGCGTGTGGTAATTGACTTTTGCCAGTTACATAAGAAGGAAGAACCACTGTTGGCTGGGCCAGGTGGGAGAAAATGCAATGATCTCTGGCGAGTCCTTCAGAAGTACCCTGGACATCAATAGAAAGGTTGGAAAATGATAAAGGAAACATCTATGTGAGGTGTTCCCTACAGCTGGATCAATTCCTCGAAAATTACCTCATTCAGTTTCCATTTGTGAGGGTCTGTGCTGGTTCTGCTCAACTTGTCTGCCATTATATTTTGCTTTGATGGAATGTAGGAAGCTTGAAGGGTTAAATAATGCTGTAGAGTGACCTCCCAAGCTAGCCGCAGAGAGATAGTAAGACCTGATGCATCCTATTTGTTTATATACCACATTAGTGTGATATCTGCAATCACCTGCAGTTGTCCTGGGGACCACAGATGATGAAGAGATTCTATAGCATGGACAACAGCTAACATCTCTTTGATATTTATGTGCTTTGGATGGTCTGTTTTGTTACAAAGACCCTGAACTTTACCCCCCCCCCACCATTGAAACTGCTCCCAAACAAAATCTAAAGTATCTGCTGTCATGGAGTGAGGGGTTGGAAGGGAGAATAGGAGATCTGGATACACAGCCATCTTTTGCTCCAGCACAGCAGTTCTGTTTTCACAAAACCTAAAATTGGAATCTGAAATTCCAGAGGGTGACAATATTGAGTCCACATAGTTGTTAAGTACCACTGGATTTTTCCCATGTGCAGAGCAGCAAGAAAAATCATGAGAATCCGAGATGCCATAAACCCTACAAGCCTGAGATACTCTCTGGATGCAGTCTGAAACTGATATGAGATGCTCTGAAAGATTCCAGATACAAGTCTACTTTTTCTTGGGTTAGAAATGCCTTTTGCAGGAAAGAATCTAGAATGCACCATCTTGTAGAAAGGAATTAAGGAAGACTTTTGACAGTTGATCCAAAAGCCCAGGCTGAGAATGAGATTTGTGACCAATGAAAGAGACTCCTGACACCTACAAAAAAAAGACTCTGCAAAGATAAGTGAGTCTTTTAAGTAAGGAAATATGTGAATGCACTGCAGTCTGTGATGAGCTATCACTGGATCAAGGCATTTTCTAAATACCCTTGGAGCTGTAGATGACCAAAGAGTAATGCAGAGAACTGATAATGTGACACAGGCACAGAAAATGTGAGGAAACATTTAAACACTGTGGCAATAGGGATAGGATGATAAGCATCTTTTAAGTCTAGAGTTATCTTTAAAACTATGAAAGAAATAAGAGGGAACAGACTCTGTAAGGTCAACATCTTGAGCTTTGGTACTTTCATGGACAAGGTGAGAAAGGTTAGGTTGAGTGCTGGTCTCCAAGAAGGATCTTTCTTTGGCCCAGAAACATACTGGAATAGAATCCTTCTCCCCTTTGATTTTGAGGCACCAGTTCACCTCCAAGAAATACATATGATGAAGAACCTGATGAAAGAAAAGGAGGTATGTCTATCCAGTGCCATTTCTAACCCTTCTGGACTGCTCTCAGAACTTGTCTGTCTGAAATAATCTATTGCCAAAGAGAAGGGTTGAGAACCAGTTTCTAGGACAGATATGAAGGGGAAGAGGTGGAGGGGGGGGAATGCTGGTATAGTCATACTGAGGTAGAGGCCTGTCCCTTTTTCTAACAAAATCTCTGCTTTTTGTTGGACTCCTCCTTCCATTTCTTTTTAGATCCCTTTTTGCATGAAGCTTGCTGGGATTGCTTGTTTCAGCTTGTTTTGCTTTTTGAAAAAGAAAAAAAAAAAAAAAAGATCCAGGGTTTTTGAAAGACTTAGAAAAAGGGGACTGAAAAATCTTAGTAACCCTGTGGATCATTTTGTCACTTTCATCTAATTATTTGAGAACCTGAGTAGCAAAAGGACCAGACAAAACCTTATTCAAAGCAGAATTCAAAATCTCCAATTTTACTTCTTCAGAAAACTTCTAATTACGTACCCAAGCAAAACATCTCATAAGAGCAGCAATGATTGTAGCCCTGAACATCAAGTCATTACAATCATATACACTCTTTAAAAAATGTTGATACAATTGAGAAAGAGTAGCAATGGTGGGATTCAGAAAATACCTTCTGAGGGTAAAGTGGCAGAAAAATTCCTCAAACTGTCCACACAAGTTAATAAGTACTTCAGCATAATAACCTGGTAGTTCAAGATTCTGAAGGCTAGAGTTGAAGAAGATAAAATTTTCTTTCCAAACCTGTCAAAGGCTTTACCATCGTAAACAGGTTCCCTTAATTCTGTTCTTAAGTGTACAATAGGTAATACATTTATGCCTGTGGAATTTTTATGTGCATGGTTCCTGTATACCTCAGTATTTATAGAAAACAAAATAAAGAAAAACACCATGAAAGCCCCATGTTTTATCTTAACAGTTTCATCAGTGGACTAATACACTCCATAGTGTTGCAGTCCAAGTTTACTTAAAGGGATAGATATTGGTTATATGCATCATATATGTTGTATGTTTATGCACGGGAGTTTTTGCATTTATGTAGGAATATATATGTATGGAATACATTCATAATACAGAAAAGCCAGATTGCTGAATGGCATTACATTAATCACAAAAGGTTAAAACTCACGTGCAGAAAAACTCTGCTCACTTATTATGCAGGGGGCAAAGTGCCCCTGTACCCCCTATGTGGGGGGCTGCACCACCCACACTCATTGCTAATTATATATACTAACTACAAGATTGCACTACAGAGTGGAAAGTGGAAACACCAATCCCTGCTGTACCATGATCTCATCAGCATTTTCAGTTTCAACCTTTTATGGTCAGCGTAATGCTGTTCAGTGTTTCTGCCATTCGGCATTATGAACATAAACCATGTACACACAACACCGAATCTCACTAAATATGTAATTTTGTTTCAGTAGGTTAGAATGTGTTACAACAATTTAGCCCAGTAAACAATTGCATATTCAAACAACTTAATTATTATATGCACAGAAAGTTAACGTATTATGTATAAACTAAAGCGTTACTCTTAAATGTTTTATAATGGTAACAATTTGTCAGTGAATACTTAGCCAAAGATAGTTCAGTGGAAGTCACTAAACTGAAAGTACTTATGCAAAAATTTTAGTTTTGAAAGTTTGTCTCTTTTTAATGACATATGTTGACCCTGGACTGAATATTTTAGAATGAATGTACGGTGGGGTCTCCACCTGCATAGGTATGTAGTGGACTTACTCCCCCACATAAAAAAATAAAAAAATACTGTTTTTGACAAAGCAACATATTATTAACTAGGTTCAAAAAAGCAAGTAATTGATGAAATGTCTTATATACATGATAAAACAATCCTATGCCTGTATATGTCCATTGCTTGATTATTAGGGGCCTTTGGGGCCAACCAAAATATATATATATATATTTTTACACTGAAAGTTAATATCACACTTGTTTACTTAACATAACTAAAAGTCAAATTTGTTTGTATGTTTTAAGGTTTATCTTGACTGGTACATAATTCAGTCCCTGTATTCATAAATTATAGAACATGCTTGATTCCTTGGTAGATAGGGATGAAGCCCTCCCTGGCCGCAAACCATATGAACTGTATTCACTTAGAGTTTGGTGCATTGGTAGAGCCAGTCTTGGGGGGGTAAAAAAATGTCCATTCTGTTACTGTACAAAAGCACTCCTTTGGACAAAAAAAAAAAAAAACTAAGTATATCTTCAGAAGAAAAAATAAATCTACAAAATTACAAGATACCTTGACTAGTTTGTCCAGTTACGTGTTTAGTGAAAAAAACTGCAGAAGGAGAGTGGAAAGTTTTGAAAGAGATATTGTTTGAATGCAAAAAAAAAATAAGAAAAACTGTTTAACATTAGGATCTAGGCACACAGTTACAGGAGGATATATTTCCATAAAAATAAGATACTTGATTAAGGGTAGAGACAAAAAATATATGAGAAATGCAAAAGAGGTTGAACTCCAACTTTGGAAACTGAAATAGACAAGCTAGACAAACAAATTAAACATAGTGTGAAACGATCAAGAAAAAATTAAAGAAAATGTATGTTTATTTAGATATAGGAAACCATTTTATATATACATAACACGTGGAAGGAGTAAAGACATACAAACTGATAAACTGTCTGTAGATTCTAAAATTTTATTCTCAGACTTAACAAACTTAGATATATTTACAAAACCTTTGGCTCCACAAAGGGGGTGATAAGTTGTCCTAGTGACATCCAGGTAACCTCAGATACAAAATCAAATTAGATTATAGTAAAACACTATGCAAACTGAAACCTAACAAAAGTACAGGGAGGAGACAGAATCAGTAACACTTTGAGCACTTCAGTAAAACTTACAGTACCATTATATCAGTTATTTACTAGGTTATATAAATATGGGGAGATTCCTCAAGGCTGTTGACATGCACTTATTAAACATGTATTTAAGCAAAAGAGGAGTAGGACAAACACAGAGCCATATAGACCCTTAACTCTACTTTCATGTTGTGGAAAAGTAATGGAGAAGGTAATACTGGATAAGTTATTTTCAGAATTGGAAAGGTTGGGACTTGAAACCATGTATCAGCCTGTATATGTTGAAAAAATATCTATTACCACCTGTAACATGATGTTCTATAACAATATCATTGCTTTGAATGAAAAATTGTGCTATAATTTAAATTATATAGATTTAACTTTAGCATTTGGCATGGTCATACACAAAACACTGATCAAAATAAGTTAGAACAACTAGGTATTGATGTACTATTGATAAGATGGATAGCTGCACGGCTTACAAATAGGACATGGCAAGTATCATACAGCAATTCGACAAGTGAAATTCTTGGTTACAGTCAGGGTGTCACACGAGGCTCTGTTCTAGGTCAATACTTGTTTAGATTGTATCTTTCAGATCTATCTTTTTCATTTAAGGTGTTATACAGACTGTATGCAGATGAATTGAAATTGGGTAAACTGATTACATGTGTTACAGGTATGGAATGTCTGCAAAATAATTTGACTAATTTGACCATTTGGGCACAGGAGAATAATATGTTGATAATCACATCAAAAACTAAACATATGTGATTTGGGAGATATAAATTGAAAGGTAAACATTTAATACAGCACACAGCGATTGAAACTGTAGCATTATTTAAGGACCTGGGTATATGGGTAGATCCAGCTTTGAGTTTTTTTTTCTAATCATATCAACCAATTGCTTAATAATAGTTACAGAACTGTAGGTTGCATAAAAAGGTTTATAAAGTCTAGGAAATCAGAAATGATGAAGTCATTGTTTGTTAGTTTCATTAAACCTAAACTTGAGTATAGAATAATAATATTGAAACCTTATAAGAAAACAAGCATGAGTAAACTGGAAAGACTACAGTGGAAATATAACAAGGGTATCCATGAAAGACTAAAATATCTGAACTTGTACAGTCACATATATAGATATTTAGGAGGAGACCTTATTCAGGTATATAGAGCATTTAGAGACTGCTACCTCTTGGAATGTTTGAGGTTATCAAAAAGTAGTAGCAAATCATGAGGTAACCTATGTAGAAAATTCTATAGGAATGAGAGTTATAGTAATTGGTTCTCTGAGAGAGCAGCTGATGCATGGAATAGACAACTAAATTACATTAAAGCAAGCACTAGTTTAGATATTTTTAAGAACAGTCTGGGCAGTTGTTATGGGAACAACTGTTTAGGTATTGGCAGGCTAAAAGGCCAATAATGCCTGTGCTTGAAATATTTGCATGTATATAATATGTATGTAAAGCATTGTCAGACTTTATAGAGCTATCTAATTTTAAAGATATGATGTTTCTATATCTGAATTACTTTATGCCCATTATTCATGTAGATTTGGAACTCAAGAATAGATAGGGTATGTATATAAAGTTATGTAATTTCAAGGATAGGAAAAGTAAAAGTAGTCTCATTCCCCATCTCTGATCACAATGCTATTATATTTGACATTATAATTAAACCAAGATATTTAGTTTCCTGAAATAGGGTTCCTGCATATAAAACAAATCTAAAAGATTTGAAAAATGCGCTTTCGAACACATTCAATTTTATATTCATATAAATAATAATGAGGGTTTCTGTTGTTCTATGGGATTCTTTAACAGCTTATTTATATGTTAAAATAATGTGTTGGTATATTAAGAGAAAACAATGGGATAAGGAACTACTAGAATCACAAATTCAAACTGGCCAACTAAAACATAGCATTCAAAAGGTAATATGAATTTACATTCTGATTTGACAAGATTAAATTAGAAATATTTTGAAATCTTACAACATAAAGTTTCAATAAATTAAAAAAAATAAATAAACAGAACATGTACTCCTCAAATCCAGAAAGCATGCATACATTAGCCATTAGACTGAAAAAAAAAATGATCAATTCCTATCATAATAGAGGAATTCAAAATCCGGAAAGCAAAACTGGAAGTTACAGGTAAAGAAAAAATCTAAGCTTGCTTTAGGAATTATTATGTTTGTGTCTTTCGGCTTTTCCAGGTTAGGGGTCACCACAGTGGAACTCCGGTCTGCTAATGATGGTTACCAGCCCTGACGCACAACCTTCAACGAAGGCATGCTCCATTCAAGTATGCCTCCACACAGAAGACGCTCTAGCTGAGAATCGAACGGGACAACGTCTTGCTATGAGGTGACAATGCTACCGCAGCACCACCACTGCAGTGCTTCAGGAATTATTATAATAAACTTAATTTTAGTAATGCTTCTATTAGAAAAAAAGTAGTAAAAATTTTCTGTTTAAGAATATACATAAAAAATAACTTGGGATCAAAACAAGGAAATGGATAACCCCATTACTGTGACAGAATTAAAAGAACAAAACAAATCTAAAATATAATACAGCTCCTGGTAATGATGAATTTTTCTAGATTATATAAATTGCTATCCTTTGAGATATTACTCATTTTTTGTGACTATTTTCTTTGTTGAAGGATATATCTGATATTCCGCCATCTTGGAAATGTACACTTATTTACCATATATTAAAACAAGATAAAGATGTGTCCTTATGTTTGTCATGTAGACCAATATCTCTTTTAAACACTGATTATAAAATATTTACATTTGTCTTCATTAACAGACGTAAACAGTATCTCCTGGTGTTGATCAATGAAGACCAAACTGGTTTTGTATTAAATAGTCATATGATGATATTAAAAGAATAATCACATTAATTGATTACACAAAGAATACTAAAAATGAATTATTAATAAGTTTTGACTTAAAGCTTTTGATTCTGCTGATTGGTCTTAAATATTCTGTGTCAGAAATTAACTTTTCAGATAATTTTATTCAACTTATTAATTATCTTTATCAGAATTCTACTTCCTTTATAAAACTAGGTTCATATATCTCCCAATAAGTCATAATATGTAAAGATACTAAACAAGGTTGACCATTATCTCCTTTATTATTTGCTTTTGACAACTGAACCCTTTGCTGATTATATAAAATCATATTTGGATATAATTGCATTTACAATAGATGACCATATTCTTTCAAAATTCTCCTCTTTGCAAATGTCCTTTTAATGACAATTGGTAATGTATATGAATCCCCTGATGTTATAATTAACTCATTCCATACTTTTGAATCTACAGCAAGCTTAAGTTTTAATAATAATAAGACAAACATGCTATTAACAAGGAATTGAATGAACCAATTAAACGATTTGGCAAAATTAATGGAGATAAAAAAATGAATTACATAGTGATTATATTGGCACATAACTACAACAATATAGCATTGATTAATTACATTGTCTCAGCTTCCATTAATTTGTCAATATAAAAGTGGAATAAATTGTACTTCTCTATGGAAGATAGGTAGGCATTAATTAAGATGATTATTTTACCAAAACATTATATATAATTCAGTCTATTTCTCTTTCCTCCTAAAGAATTTAATAAATTGCTTTTAACATTTCTTTATTTTCCAAATAAACCTAAATTAACATTAGACACTCATATGAGAGATTGGATTAATGATGGTGTGGGACTTTTTGATATAGAATGATATTCTTTATCTTCCATCATTAAAATTGTTGCAATCTGGTTAAATCCTAATAATTCTACTAACTGGAAAAAATTACATAAAATAATTTGGTTAAAAATGATACTATCACTAGACAACATATACAGATTTTAGGAAATAATTTTAAATGGATGGTAAAAGTTAATATCTACTAATAAACCCTCAGAATCACATTCTATAAGCACTATTCTAAGTATATTGAGAAAAATCATCTTAAAAAATCTTGATTTAAAGTCTTACTTTTTTATATTACTCATAGCTTTTACAGTAAATAATATTAATACTTTTGGTATTTCTAAAATAAAAAAATCAAAATCTAATCTTTGGTCTTAATCGCTTAATGGAGAGATACTACTTACAGCTGACTATATAATGAGAAAATGTGATTTAGATTTGAACAACTGGTTAATTATACAGACAAATAGAAATGTATTAATTCTGAAACAGATTTAATGCTTACCTCACTAAGAAATAATGTCCCTCCTTTAATTGACTTCTTGATTAACCATGCTTTATAAATAATCTGGGGAAATATTATTTATGCAAAATATATAAAATTACAAGTTAAAAATAATTATTGGAATAATTCATCATTGGTAATTCAATGTAGTCTGTCAGAAAATAACTATATTATTATTTTCTAAAGAAACTACATCTTTATATTGTAAAGTATTCTCTTGGAAATTTATTCATAGGGTTTTTATTACCCCACATAAAATTAAACTTATGTATAAGAAAGATGGCTGTTGAAGATGCAAAACTAAAATGCTGATTGGGAACATGTAATCGTTAGATGTAATACATTAAAACCTTATTGGAATGAAATTAATAGTTTCCTAAAAGCACAATGGTCAGATGATTTCAATTTAACTAAATAATTAGTATTATTTCATGTTCCATTCCTGGAAATGTCCCTAGAAAACAATATCCTGTTCTCTGGAGTTTGACTCTTGCTTGGAAGGTTATTACAAGATATTTGAAAAGTTATCATTTTGATTGTAATTAATTCATTTTGACCACCTCTTTTAAAAATGTATAAATATGGTTAATATTGCATATCAAAATGAATTAATTATGATTAAAATGAGAACAGACAGACCCACTTCTAGTTATAACTGTTTAGAGTTGAGTGCTTTACTAGGAAAAAGATGGTATACGTTTTGTATGATTCTTTATATTTACATATAAAAATATTATCTTTTGTTTCTTTATTTGAATGAGAAATATTTGTGAGTTAGTTGAATGATGTAGACCTGATTCTATATAGTTTATATACATATTTTTATTATTTTTAAATTCTAATTTTCTTTTCTTCTTGTTTGTTGTTTATGGTAAATTTATATTATTTTATTGTGCTTTAACATTTAATAAAATTTAAAAAAATATATTTAAATGTAGTGATTTTGGATGCCAAGGGTAAGTTGTATTACATTACTGATTGATACTCTGTAAAGTTCAGTTACCAGTGTGCAATTTTTTTTAAGCTTGAGAATGCAGTATTTCTGGGATTTCTGCTTTCCACAAGATTAAGTTATCTTGGACTAATACCTATACATAGCAGGGAGGCATTGGGGTACACACATCCAAGTCTGAGGGGGGAGGGGGTGCAGATTTCTCACTATGTTTTTTATTTTCAGATTGCAGTTTTCTTCTGTAATATTGTTTGTTTGTGATTGCACTTAAAAGCATTAGTAACAAAGCCAGTACATTTATGCTATACAGATAGTCATTCCATTTGGTGTTGAGAACAGCATTACATTTATTTTATTATATTGTACTTGCCTGCTTGTTTATTTGTTTATTTTGCCATAGTTAATTTGCAAATGCTTTGAAAGAAGCTAATGCTTAAGAGTTGTCAAGATAAGTTTTAAATGTTTACTGAAACTCATTGGGTCACTATGTAATCACAGAAGGACCATACAACTTCCCCTCACAAGTGCATGTAGAGTCAGAAGATCAAGGGTTAGTATGAGTATAAATAATCAGCAGAAAACAGTCCAGTGACAGCACCTGAGTTTTTTTTAGGAAATTAGTAAAAGCAGTGAAATAATAATAACTTTTGCACTGTAGTTTTCATTAGAAAACTAGTTGTAAAAACAAGATGTACAGTGATAGCAAGCAAGTGAATTGATTAATGAGTATGTGGTGACAGACAGAGACTCAAAAGCTCTGGTAAGGCTGGAAAGCAATGTTCTTGTTATCTTGATAATGTCTCAGTTAAACAAAATACTGTTAAGATTAGAAAAGCAGAAGAATATTTGCCTTTTTTATATCTGTGCTGTTCAGAACAGAATAATTCATATGAGTTTGTGATTATATAACTACAAGGAAACAATGTATTTTAAAAGTTGAAAAGGGGAGAGAGGATATGCAGATGTGTGGTTCTTAAGACCATAGGGGTTACCAGGTTTTGGTATAATTGATATGAAAGATGACTCTAGAAAATAAGAAACAAATAGCCTGGACATCTGATCATAAGTTTGGAATGTTTTGTATATCACAAGCCTAGCTCAGATGCAGCAGTTCACTTCCCTCCATGCTGTGGACTGACTTTCAAGTGTTTTAAATTGTCAACTTCTCAGGTCCTAAGCCAACAAAGAGTACATTTAGTTACTAGGCATAATGGTGTTAGGCTTAAAAAAGTTAAGTTCTCAAATATAACTGTATTTGTGCACCTGAAATTTTTGAAATGCAGAGCTCTGGGTAGATACACTCATCCACTTTGGCACAATTGGATTCAGATCCAGACCATTAGAAGCAACTTAATAGAGATAGACAGATCTGAGTGCATTATCATGTGGTGAGGTGTGAAATTAGCCAGACCTATTGCACTGTTACAAAAATAGACTGTTTCTGTTGTTTCACTTTCTGGATTCATCATATTAGTGATATTTCAGTTAATACCAAAACCGGTGAATTAACTTAGAATCATGAGTAAAAAGCTGGTATGACTGATCTAAGTAGAGCTCACCTCACTTTCATAAACATTCTGTCAGTAAAATTCAGGGACGGTATCAAAAGCATAACAGAGAACTGATTTTCAGTGAGATGGTTCTATTACTTAACCTTACAGATTAGGAATTTAAGGCATGATTATTCAATAACTAGCTTCTTAGCTTAGAAAATGGCTGAAAAAGATTAGTCACATTATGTCAGCTCATTCTACTGTTAATAGTGAGAACTTAGCAAAGG
Source organism: Protopterus annectens (assembly GCF_019279795.1). Lineage (NCBI taxonomy): Eukaryota > Metazoa > Chordata > Ceratodontiformes > Protopteridae > Protopterus > Protopterus annectens. The sequence goes on from NC_056750.1 coordinate 460,456,678, forward strand.
CCACCCCTTTAGCGTCTGCATATTGAATAATCTCATTATCTTCTGTCTCTTCACTTTCTACTAAAAAAAAAAAAACGGTTTCCTTCCTTTCCTGGAACTAATGTAGTCCAGATACAGATTTGCTGTATCCAGGACTTTCTGTAAGCTTCTGAGCGGTGCTCTTCAATTTTTCCCTTAGATCTGTTAGTTCTCTGCTCTCCTGCACTTTTACTAGCTTATTAGTCTAGCACTTCACCAGACTTCTTGTAGCAATTATTGTAGCACACAACAGTGCTACCAGCACTAAATATTCTATAAGGAAACAGCTCCAGTACTTATTATTAATGCCCACTCCTCCAGGCATGTCTAAAGGTCAGTTCTCTGTGCTTTCTCCTAGTAGCCTGGTGAGCTTGGGCATCCTGAGACAATGTAGCAACTGCCTCATGTACACTGACAACCCTCTCCTCTTACCTCACAACACTTAGACTTGCGAGAGATGCACTTATATATCCAAATTGGAAGCCATGCACTCTGCAGCCAAGACCGGAATAGCTGGTCAGGAGGAGAAGGACAACACTTGCAACACACCGCATGGAACACATAGCCCTCCAGAACACACACCAGTACTGCCTTCAGATAAAAACACAAACCACACACCCACCTTCACGAAGGCTCTCAATAAAAATCTACACAAACAACAGAGACCTCCAAGGCAGAAATGCACTTGACCACCACAACATCACACTAAACAGTGTGCCACTCAACCAAAGCCCCTAAGGCAAAACAGCATGCCCAACACACTAGTCATAGGTGACTCGATAGTGAGGTACACTGATATCCCACTCACTAGGTTGAATAAGGAGAAAGTAACAGTCAGCTGCTTTTCAGGTGCCAGGATCCACCACATAACCCATGCACTCAGGTCCCTTAACAGGTACAAATATGACTCTGTCATTGTACATGTGGGTGTGAATGACCTGAGACGTACCTCCCTGGACTACATGAAAAGAGACATGGAGGAGCTCTCGGATTATGTAGCCCAGATGGGTATGACCCTAGCCCTGAGCAGCCTCCTGCCATCACCCAGAATGATACCACAGTAAAAGCAGAAAATAATTGATTTCAAGAATTGACTAAGTTTTTGGTGTCATTCTAAGGGGATCCAGTATCTGTCTGCCTGGGATGACATGATTGACAGACCTAGATGCTTTGCCAGAGGTGGCCTGCATCTGTCACCCCTGGGCTTCCGAATAATGGACAAGGATCTTGCCACCCCTATAGTGCCTTTTTTAGGCGGTGTTCCAAAGACCAAATTACCACCATAACAGCTACAAACAAATGCAATCTGAGGGTCATGCTGCTCAACGCTAGAAGTCTAAATCTCAAAATGCACTCACTCGAAGCACTCCTTAAAATGGAATATCGACATTTGTGCTGTAACAGAGACCTGGTAAAAGGCAGCAGATAGCACCCCTGCATTACCAGGCTACAAATCATTCCATACCTTTCGGCCCCAGAACTTGGACCAAAGCTCCAAAGGCGGTGGTGTTTCCAGACTGGTAGCCCAACATTTACATCAGAGATACTTCAAGTGCAGCTAACACTGGGTAAGACAGCGATTAAGGTCATAACCTGCTATAGGTCGCCAACCATGACCCAAGACTCACACTCCACGTTTCTAAGCACCCTGGAGAATATTAAGGTCCAACCTAACACTCTCATACTGGGCGACTTCAACTGTTCCTCCCTTAACTGGGAAAACTACTCGTGTACCAATACACTTGCCTAACGTTTACGGGAATTCATTAATTCCAATTCCCTGGACCAGCTCATTCTTACCCCCACTAGAGTTAACAACATCCTTGACCTGGTCATTACTAACATGGGTGACCGTTGCTCTGCACCAGTAGTCAACTCCTCCCTGGTTAGATCTGACCACAAACTAAATCACCTTGGAAATCCACATCCCTCCCTCCCACCCCACAAATGTAACCACCATGAAAAACTTCTCCAAAGCTAACTTTGGTCTCCTAAAAACAGAAGTGGCTAACTTCACGGCACCCATGCAATTGGAGAACAGCTGCATGACCACAGAATCATACACTAATGCCCTGTACGAACATGTACACAAATGCAAGGATCTCATCATACCCAATATAACAAAGACACGCTCCTCCAAAAAAAAAGGAAAACAATCTGGTGGTCCCCTGCCATAAATAAACACTACAACAGAAGGAGGAAACTGATGAGAAATAAGATGAAGTCCCAAGACTGGAAAAATTCCCTTATCAGCCTCAACAAAACGTTGAGATCCCTCATCAAATCCTCTAAAGCTAGCTATGAAAACAGAATTGCAGCAGATCGTAAAGACAACCACAAGGCCTTCTGTAGTTATGTAAAGAATCTCCACGGCAATACCCAGATTTGCTCGGAGCTGTTGCACAATGGCACATCCTATACTGAGCCAACAGATATTGCCAATATACTGGCCGACAGATTAAGTGTCAACTTTACCCATCTCTCCCCACCAAAGGACCAATCACAATACCAGTAGATTGCCAGGCACCCAGTATTACTGCTGCACAGGTTAAAACAGCACTGTCCAAGGCCAAGAATACAGCTTCTATGGGACCTGACAATATCCCTGGCTGTGTTCTACATGGTCTACAGCATGAACTGGCACCTCACCTGTGTTCCCTGTTAAATCACAGCCTCACCTCAGGCTTTGTCCCTTCCAAATGGCGCACTGCTACAGTCATCCCTCTCCACAAAGGAGGAGTGACTACAGACCCTGGGAACTATTACCCCATTAGCCTGACAAGTCTGATATGCAAAGCTATAGAACGCATCATCATGGACCTAATAAACAAAGATATAGGGAACCTCCAAACTCTGAATCCCAGACAGTTTAGTTTTGTGAAGGATAGATCATGCCTGCTCAACCTGGTCGACTTCTTTCAGTCAGTCACGAGAGCTGTGGATGAAGGCAAGGTGGTTCATACAGCCTACCTTGATCTGACCAAGGTCTTTAATACATTCCCCTCTCAGGAATCATAGAAAAACTCACTAAGCTAGGCATCAACCCCTATATCACTAGGTGGGTTGCAAACTGGCTCACAGATAGAACCCACAGTGTGAAAGTAGCTAACTCCAAGTCAGACTGTCGACCATTCACGAGTGGAGTCCCACAGGGTTCGGTCCTGGGTCCTCTCCTGTTTGGTATCTACTTCTCTGAAGTTCAAGTCAACACAAAGGGACTCTGGCTGACAAAGTTCGCAGACAATTGCAAGTTGGGAGCCGTAATTAACTTCCCAAGTCATGTTGACATCCTACAGAAATGCCTGACTGAGACCAATGACTGGTGTCAGAACCATGGCCTTAAGCTCAATGCCAAACGATGTGTTGTCATCCGCTTTCGGGAAAACCTGGTTCCCATGAATTACCACATCGATGGTAGTCCACTGAACACAGAAGGCGTCATAAGAGATCTGGGAACATAGGTTGACAGCAACCTCTCTTTTGACCACCGCATTGCCACTGTGGTCAGAAAGTCCTTCTATGTGGCACATCTCATTACTCAGGGTTTTGCATCCAGGAAGAAAGAGGTCATTGTCTCCCTCTACTCTTCTCTCATTAGGCCAATCATCAAGTACAACGCCCCATTTGGCACGTACCTCACTAGACACGTACAACAAATGGAGAGGCCACAAAAATACCTCACAAAGATCTTAGGCCTTAAACACTTGTCCTATATGGACAGACTCAAAAAACTCCCAACTATTCTTTGTCTTATATCGCCTACTTAGAGGCGATCTCTGCTTGACTTACAAAGCCATGTCTGACCCAGCTCTGTTAGAAATGCTACAAATAAAGAAATCCCAATCCGTCCGCATTACAGTCTCCAGAGATCTCAACCTCATTACCACAATCAACCGAACAAGCTGGAGGGACAGGTTCATAACCCAGAGACTGCCCATGCTATGGAATAGACTTTCCATACATGTCAAGCGGAGCGCCTCACTGGCCCTCTTCAAGAGAAATCTTAATGAGTGGATGGGAAATAGAAAATTCACCCCCGGTATCACTCCAGTGGCTCTACTTAGAGGCACTGGGAACTAAGGTCAGGTGGCATGATGCCAGAGTAATCCTATGGCTAGGCTTGTAAAGGCTCCAAGGCCATTAGCCTAGTACACACCTATGAACCTATGAAAGACAGTTCTGATAAACTACAATTGAGCTGTTGGTGGGGAACATCTCAATGATAAATTCAGATATTATATTGACACTTTTTGTAGAAAAGAACACAGTCAAGGAGCTACAAAAGCCAAACTAACTAGATTTCATAACTCTGTAAAGGGCTTTTCTACAAATGCACGAAGTTTGGTAAATAAAGATGGGCTACAGCATATCATTAGGCAAGGTAACTTCAAGATCATAGTGATTACAGAGGATTGTGATATCTTTCATGGACAGATTCCTGATTTTATACAACACACGTGAAATTGATCTAGGTCTAAGGGAGGTAGAATTCTAAGCCTCATATCTAACCCTGTCCAAATGGGGGAGAGTGGTCAAAGTTCATAGATGAGTATCATGAGATAACGTGAGTGGAGTTTGCAAATTTATATACTATTGCAAACATAAGGAATATTACTTTCTATAGGTCTGGTAATATAAACTGCCAATATAAAGTCTGAAGAAAACTCAGGATTCTTGGAACCATGACTAATGTTTTGGCTGACTCCTCTACTATCCTCTTACTAGACATCCTCTTTCTCAATATAAACTTAGTAGCATTGCATTTCACTTCCCTACTTTGGTAGAAATATAATGAATTGTGTATTAATGAACACAACGTATAGCTTAATCAATAAGGTAAAATTGTTTGAAACTCTAGGAACATCAGATAACTACCCATTAGATTTTAGCATTCCACCCATAAAACTGTATCATCTACCACAATGGTATATGAGGGAAGTAAACTGGGGTGATTTAAACAAAGAAGGGTAATGGCAGGATGGAAGGTAGTTACACAGTAGTTTATTTTGAGCAGTTACATAGTTGTGCTAGAATTATGAGATGAAAAAAGTCAAAACTCAGGCTGCCTCTTTGGTAGACTGAGAGGCATGACTCAAGAACAAAATTCTACATCTTAACAAACAACAACTTAAAATATGTAGATAAGTCAAAGGGGCAATCAGGCATCGTAAATAACAGTAAGAACATACCCTGGATGTTAACCAAGATAATAAAGATTTTGCAATTATATTAACAGACAGATAAAGCATACTAACTTAATTGGCCCCTTGTACACATGAATGGACATTTACTGCACCTTTGAGATATGGCTAATATTTTAATGACTACTATACTGTCAGCTATGCCAGTATCACTGACTTTAACAGGCACATTTTTCTAGAAACCTGTAGGTGCCTTCTAATAACACATGAAATGGTAAGATATACTATGCAATATATGATCATTTTATAGTATGGGCCCTGAATGCATAATGTTGTATTTAATAGGTACAATTTGCTTGACCCTTTCTGTACACTGTTTAACACTCTGCTTGGAAATGGTGACTCTCCCAAAGAGTGGAAAAATCAATTGCAGTCCTTATTCGTAGGGGGTAGTAATATGGTACAAAACTACGGACCTGTAAGTCTAATATCTGTTAAATTCTTCTGTGAAACATTCAGCACAGCACTGGGAAGTGGTGCATGAGCAGAGGTGGCTTGTGTAGCACTAAAACCTTGAAACATTGCAGAATGAAGAGAATATTGATAGCCTTGATAGCAAATATAGTTAGCTGTTTTGTGATCAAGTGAATAGTTAACTAGTTGACAGGCTTTGCCAGTGAAACCTTTTCCATTGTTCCAAAGGAAATGATCGACCTGGCAAACGTTATTTGGTGCATGCAGTACAAAATCTGGAAATAGACATGGCAAACGTTATTTGGTGCATGCAATACAAAATCTGGAAATAGTCATTTAAAAAAGATGTCAGTTATAATAGGTGGGAATAATAACTTCTTATCAAAATGGCTACACTAAACATTTTATTTTGGAACATGAATTGCCTCATAGGTATAGACAAAAAGGCAAAAGTACTAAATTATATTAAGAAATGCAGAGTGCACAGCAATTCTACTGGAGACGCATTTGAAAAGAAGTGAGCATGCAAATTTCTTAAAGACAGGATTTCAGGATGGATATTCATCAGAATATCAGGGACAATGGAAAAGGGGAGTAATTATACTAACTGTTAGAGGAGCTCTAATAGTGATAGAAGAGGGGGAAATATAGTAATGCTAGATTTGTGGTAGTAAGGGACTACTGGCAAGGGAGGAAGCTTATGCAGGCATGTATTTATATTCCACCTAAAACTGCCATTATGGAACTTAAGAAACTTTTGGGAGAATATTACTTATAGGTAGGGAGGCAGATAAGACTGCAAGAATCAAAGGAACAATTTCAAATGTCCTTGATCCTTCCCTGTAATCTACAGTTCAATGAGATACAAGGTATTATGAGGAGAAACTGGAATTTATTCAAAGCTGACCAGGAATATTTGAATACTATAGGTGACAAGCCTTAGATCATTTACAAAAAAGACATCGATTTTAAGACACTATTAGAACTTACCCATATTGAAAAAAGGGAGGGATATATGGTAAAGTGTAAATTTATAGCAGAAAGGGAAAGATTCAAGATATGAGGACTGGGTTACATTAGGTTAACAAAAATATATTTTTGTTATTCAAAGGGAGTGGTACATATGGCAAAGTGCCAATCATGTGACAATTATTATAGAGAACATTTAAGAATAGGATTTACCACCACCAGTATGACATACTTAGACAGGATGAAAAAATGTGCTTAGTAAATATAGAAGCACACCCTAAGCATTATTTTAAATATTGTGTTACTAATCATGTTGACCTAGGTTCCAGAGGGGTCCAAGTGATGATTATTTAGGGTACTAAGAACTTAATGGCAGATTAGATGTAACGCCACGGAACCACCAGCTCCAAATGAGAATGTTTCCCCTAGTCAGCTTCTTGAGGCTGAAGTCTGCCTATTATTTGTAATTATTTTTAGCAAGGTTAATCTTTACGTAGGGACTTGAACAATTATTTCCACAATAACAGTACATAATGTGTGCTGTTTTACGTCAGATGTATTTGTCTCTCATTATGATTATATGTTTGTTAGCTTATCATTTTTTCATTTTTCCTTTGTCTGTCGTTATGGTTATGTGTTTGTTAGCTTACTTTTTTTTTTTATTTTTCCTCATTGTTATTTTGATTCATAATGTGCCTACATATATTTACACGCCCTTGTGATTTTTTTGTATATGGACATGGCTAGCCTGCTTAGAGCATAGGTTGAGGGTTTAGTCATGATTTTACAAAGTTAGAAAAATAAACTGTTAAGGAATTGCTGTTCCATGTATTTATACTCTGTCAGTTATATTCTGTTAGCTAATCTTGTTCAGTTATTAAGGTTTTTAGAGAATTAGTGTGTTTTGCACACTAATAACAGGTGCTTTCGAGTTTTTACTTAAAAAGTATTTGGGATACACAAAAATTGATTGTATTTTTATGACTTAACAATGTGTATGTTTTTTCAAAAACTGTAAAGGGCTCTTTAAATTGCAGAGAGGCACACATCAACTAGCTTATATGTTAACTTGACATGTGACTTGTTACTTGTATTTAAAGAGTTGTGTGCACAATGGCAGTTTTTTTCTGATGAACTCCATGTAATTCGGACAAAAGCGCTCATTGTTGTGGAATAAAGGAATCTTGGTTTCACTTCTGCCTCCTCCTTTTGGATTTTTGGTTGGATTAGTTTATTTTTGTTACTTATAGGTAGGGATTGGAACCTGATTTGCAACAGTGAGGAATTAGCTGGGGACCTAGAAGGGACAATATAAAAAAAGAGGGTATATTTCTGAAGAAATTTATGAAAATATTTGGCATGGAAGACACAAATTCAGTAGTAAGAACTCAGAGAAAATTTACATGTTATTCCCTAAGGTGCAATAACTGCCATAGATTAGACAGAAATTATATTTCACAGGAACGTGTGCATTTAAGTGAAAGCTTTGACACACATCCAATAAATGTCTCAGATGATGCACCAACAACAACTAAGATAAAAATGCAGGGTAATGAAGTGAAAATGAGACACTGCTGCTTCCCCCACCTACCAGTTAAATAGACAGGAATTTAAGGAATGGGTATCTGAAATTATTCGAGAATTGTTAGGGAAGATAGAAATGTCTTCAGAAGTTATAGCTAGTGAGTGAGATAAAATGAAATGAGTTTAAAATCAGGTACCGATAACACAAAAAGAAATAGGATTAAGAAGTAATGGGAATTATTTAGAGGTGCCAACAAAGGTAAAAGTGCTAAAGAGAAAATAGGGAAGTATCTGGATAATATGTATGAGTTTAGAAAACATTGCTATTAAGCAACTGAGTTTTGATAACTGCAGATCACAAAAACTCTTAGCATAATTACTTATGCAACAGCAAGTAGAAAGGGTTGTTGTCATACTTAGGGAGCCTATAACAAGAAAAATAACCAGAGATCCTGTAGAAATATTAGAGATATTTTGGAAATTTTATGAACATTTTTTCTAAAGCAGGGGAGTGTAGAAATAAAGAAAAAAACACAAATGGAAATATTTATGGAAGACTTAAGTATGCCAAGGTTAGAGGCTGATGAGCCTCAACAACTAACAGATAACATGGGAAGAAATGAGATAAAAAACAGTGATATATAATCAATCTGCAGGAAGATTTTGGAAGTTAGGATGGAAAAAAGTGATAAGTGCTGCAAGGATTTGATTAACAGTATTTTAAAGGAAGGGGAAGCATCAACATACTGGAAGAAAGCTGTGGTGGCTGTAATACCTAATGACAGTTAAGACCTATCAGATCCAACTTTATATATGCCTATTTCAATTTGACACTATGGTTATAAACGAATGGCAAAGGTGTTTGTAAATATGAACTTGTTGATACAGTTTGATTACTTTTATATAAATGTAAATGTGACTATATCACAAGTGGTAATTCAATAACGGTGTTAAAAAAAAGAGAGAATTGACTCTGCGGAGCTAGAATTCCCTCCACAACTTGAACAATTATGTCCAAAATCTAAAAGGGAATGCACAGCTTATGTGCAGAACTGGTAGTAGATGGTACCACTCATACTTTACTGGATGCAATTGTCAACCTGCTAGCTGACAGATTTGGTGCAAACTTCACTCCCCTGTCCCTACCAGCCATACTCCAAAGCATACCTTACACCAGTCATCTGCCTAGTGTCTCTAGAGATCAGGTCATATCTGCACTCTCCAAGGCCAAAAATACGGCTTCAATGGGACCAGATAACATCCCAGGTTGCTTATTAAGAAATCTAAAACAGGACCTAGTGGCATTCTCTTTAACTGTAGCCTGAGAACTGGTTTTGTTCCAGCAGAGTGAAGAACAGCAACAGTATCTCTGTGCACAAAGGTGGGGGGATGGCATCAACCAACCCTGGGAACTATAGACCCTTAAGTCTAACCAACTTCATGAACCTTATCCACAATGACATAGGTGACCGTCATACTCTAGACCCAACCCAGTTTGGCTTCATTAAGGGTAGATCATGCTTATTAAACTTAGTAGACTTCTTCGAGAAAGTCACCAAAGCCCAGGATGAAGGTAAGATGGTGCATACTGCCTAACTTGAACTAGCCAAGGTGTTTGACACAATCCCCCACTCGGGTATCATTGAGAAACTCTCCCAGCTGGGAATTAACCCTTACATCACTAGACAGAACACATACTGTCAAAGTTGGTGACTCCACTTTTATCAGTAGACCCATCACCAGTGACATAGCACAAGGATCTGTGCTGGGCTGTTTACTGTTTGGAATCTATTTCTTGGAAGTCCAGGCTAAAGTAGATGGCATTTGGTTTACCAAGTTCCCTGATGATTGCAGATTGGGTGCAACCATTGAGTCCCCCAACAATGTTAACATATTACAGGAAGGGCTAAAACAGACAAATGAACGATGCCAAAGCCATGGTCTAAAACTAAACACAAACAAGTGCATTATTACCCCTGTGGCAAAGCGGAATTCCCTGCTAATTGCAATACTGATAGCACCCCACCCCACCCCCAAGTTCAAACTCAGTGGTGTGAGATCTGGAAACACAGGTAGATAGCAATCTGAACTTCGACCACCAAGTTTCCACAGTGCTAAAGAAAACGTTCTACATTGTGCATCTCATAAGTAAGGGCATTGCATCCAGGTCTAAGGATGTTATAACTCCACTGTACTTGACCCTCACCAGACCATTAATAGAGTACAGTACTCACTTCTACATGTACCTCACCAGACACCTGCAGCAGCTGGACAGACCACAAAGGTTCCTCACCAAGAAAATACAGGGCCTCCAAACCATGACTTACGTGGATAGACTGAAAGCACTTTCACTGTACTCTGTATCACATAGACTGTTGACAGGCAACTTGTGCCTGGCCTACAGGGCAGTTTCTGACCTTGCCCTAATGGAAATGCACATCAGCAAGTCAAATGGCACAACAGTCACTCACTCTAGGGATTTTAACCTAGCCTGTGACATTAACAGAATATGCTGGAGAGGCAGCTGTATCTCTCAGAGATTGCTACTACTCTGTAATAAACTTCCAATTCACATGAAGCAGAGCTCTTCACTGATCCTATCCAAGCTCATCCTGGACAAATGGATGGGAGACTGCAAATTCAAAAAGAGGCCATCACTATAAGAATAAGAAAACACTATTTATTGTGACAACACCAGCAACATAGTACAAGGAATCAGACTGGTTTCAGCAACCCTGCCTTCCTCAGTGACACACACAATAATTAAGTGATATTATTTATACCTTGACTAATTATCATTTAAAGCAACATCACTCAAAGGGCTGTGAATCCCAAGACAGAATTATAAGTGGTCATTAAGACCTGGAGAAAATAATCACCCCAGTTTGATGATCCAACTATTTTCTTTCTTGTTCAGCAAAGCATGCCACTCCAATTTATTTGTCCTATTCCCCTGAATCTTCTCAATAATCATAAAATGAAAGCTGGCTGTACTGTGAGTAAGAACTTATTTATATAAAACAATTGAGGTCCGTTTATTCCAAATGTCACTTAGATGTTCAGACATATGGATGTGTAGTGGTCGTGGGGTTTGTCCTACATAAAAGGCTGAACAAGAGCATGTTACCAAGTAAATTAACAAATCCATCCCACAACTGGCAAAATATTTTACATGATAAACCTTGCTAGTGTTCTTACTTGAGAATTGTTTAGATTTTAGCATGTATCTATAAAGGGAACAGTGTCCACAGTGGAAGGATCCAATTAATTTGTCCCCAGTTAAAGTTAATTGTTGGTCCAAATATTTAGCCATACTACCCTGTTTGTAATGATTAAAATATGAGCCAAGGGTGCGCCCTTTCCGATATGAAAACTGACATTTAGCTGTAAGAATACTAGAAAGCTCTTCAGCTAACAGAATGTTCCAATTATAGTTTATGATGTCCCTAACAATATTGATGTTTCTTCCATAGGTGGTCACAAATCTTATGACATTCTCATCACTGTGTGTTTTGTCCCAATATTCCAATAATTCTGACCTGTTTTGACCCACTGCCCAGTTGCTTGCAGAAGTACTATTGTTATATTGGTAACTCCTGATTCTAAATCTATGTATGCGATCCTCCTGAAAATGTTCATAACTATCCTCCATGGAGCAGATTCGTATGATTCATAAAAATTGTCATTTAGGTATATTTTTGATAATATGACGTGGATGTAGGCTAGTTGTATGTAATAAATTGTTATACTGTGGATGTTTACAAAAAACCTGTGAAGATAATGTATTGTCAGAATTTCTAGTTATCGTAACATCCAGAAAGTTTATTTGTTGGGAATCCATGTTAAGAGTAAATTCATTGCTCCATTTATTATCATTAAGGTATTGAATAAATTCCAAAAGATATGCTTCATCTGCCAGCCATATCATCCAACAGTCATCCAGATATCTTCTCCAGATATCCATTTCTGTCAGGAAGATGTTATGTGAACTATCATAAATAAGATGGTCTAACAAAAAACCCATAAACAAATTAGTGTAAATGGGGGCAAAAGAGGCCCCCATAGCCATCCCTTGTACTTGCCAATAACAGTCCTCTTGAAAATAAAGGACATTTTTCATTAAAATGTGTTCAGCCATTCATATTAGTAGAGTGTTGAAACCAGCGGGATAGATATCTGCTTTGTCCAACCAATATTTAATGGCTTCTAATCTGGCCCAATGAAGGATACTAGTATATAGGGCTGTAACATGCCGATCTGTTTACGACTGTTGGATGATATGTTGGGCCGATGAAGCAGAATTTATTCAGTACCTTAATGATAATAAATGGGGCATTGAATTTACACTTAACATGGATGGTGGGGTGTTAAGTGTAAAGCCTGCTCTTGGGTGGGAATGGTAAATGCCCATATCCAGTGCAGTGATGCATATTTCCTGCATGCTGTTATGACCAGGCCTCACTTAATATAATTCATATCTGTGTGCTTTAGTTATACTTAAATCTGGTACCAGTGGTGTGACTTGAGAGACTATACCCCTGGTGGCCATTCGCGTTAGCTGGTTGTGGTAAGATTCAAACCTTCATCTGTCCCCCATTGTTCTTCTCTTTCCAATGTTTGGCATTGGTAAGAGTCAAGGCCCAGCTATCTGAATGTTATTGTTTTTTACACTATGTATTCCAGACCATTCTTTGTCATTAGGTAAAGATCCAACTCGAAACGTTTTCCACTTCCAGATTATCTTCCAAATCTCCATCAGCTACTTCCAGTTCCAAGAAAAGGAATATATAATTACATGAACAATTGTGGAGACCAACATCTGTCAGCAGAAGGCCATCTGTTACAGCAAGAATCCACCCCAAAGAAAGGTATTCAGGACTTAAGAAACATGGGATGTGTGCCATGTGCGCCATGTGCTTTTATTAGGGAGTATTCCTCTGGAAGAAGCAGAGAGAGGGATAGATCATGCTGCTTGGAAGAAGATATATGAAAGATATTTTTGCCCCTCTTGCCTGCCAACAATCAGATCTTTTCTCAGTTGGTTTACTATCATTTTGCAGAATGGCAGAACATCATCTGAACAGGAAAGCGATGCAGAGTAACATATGTCAGAATACTGAACAGAATGTATGCCGGCAGGAGTGTAATGCAACGGTCGACATACAATGTTTTTTTTTTTTTTTTTTTCTTATATAGGATGAAACCACCAAATGTGTCATCATCATTTCACCAGCACACTGACAAACATCAAAGCATATTGTCAAAGCGTTTAAATGAACCAAAACCATGTGAAACACTTTAAGAAACAAAAACATGTATGTAGTGATTCTTAATTCCCAAATATCAATACTTAGAAAGCACAGTATATATTATATATATATATATATATATATATATATATATATATATATATATATATTTATTTATTTATTTATTGACATTTGTTAACTGGGTTGGTCCAACTGGGCTAGTAGCCCATTTTCAGTGGAGACCCAAGGAGAAAAGCTCCAGATTACAAACAAATTACAGTTCAAACTTCACGCTCAAATGGTTTACAGTATGTATAAAACATTCACACTCCACGATAGCAAAAAATTTGAAGTACAGAACGTCAAAAAGAATAAGTAAGAAGCATGCACATAGCAAATAAAGAAGTAACATTTGTACAAAGAGATATAAAAATATACAGCAAAAGTTAGGTCTTCAGTTTTTGTGATTCTTAATTCCCAAATATCAATACTTAGAAAGCAGAGTGTTGAGCAACACACTCAATGAAACCACATGAAGCGAACGCTTGCTGTTTTGACAATAGGTGTTGAAACGTAGCTTCTTTATCCAATAAACGTCTTCTCTTAGGAGACAGAGGTAAACCACACAATAGTCTACTCGTTAAATCCTCTGCATGAGTCTGCTCAAGCTGTATGGCATTTAACAATTCTACCATGTAATCTACATGATTTTGCTCAGGCTGTATGCCATGTAACACATCTAGAATGTACAACTGCTGTTTACCGAATAAGCTATGCAATCATCTATGCCATTCTTCTACTGCATTTTAACTCCGTGGATAGCCTATTGTATATGTGTCCCATTGGTTCCAGAGATTGATATCAAAAAGTGGAGGCCTTTCAAATGTAGTCTTATGTATTCCATATCATCTAGGTCTACCACATATATAATGTTCTTTAAAGAAAACACATAAAGGTTTTCCAACTTCCGGCATATTGTCTTCTATATCTGCAAATGTTGATGCAACACAATCAAGGTAAACAAACACTAATACTGGAATTTACTTACATAACACAGCAAACTGAGTATTGCTACCAAACTCTGTTGATAGATGCAGTTTCTACATTTGTCTCCATACAATCTGAGAGAGATGAAACCAACAGCCTTTTGCCTGAGTGTTAGATTTCTTTTAATACGGTTAATATCCTCTTTCTGAAAGCCACTTAAAGTTATATATGGTCTTAATTGTGAACTGTAGTTTACACATTACTGCAGTACATTATGCCAAAACATATCACTACTTTCCTCAGTCTTTGATGGCAGAATACCATAAACAACAGGCATATTTTTTTTTTACTAGCACCACTTTCTAAACTGCAATGTACTGTGCAAACCTGCTTACATTCCCTCATACTAATTTGGAATGTACTATCTACGAGGCTAAACTCTGCAGAGCACAATATATGTAGGTTTCCTTCAGTTATTATAACAGTGTTAGGACAAGATTCATTTACTGCACTATCTTTAATTAAAAACTCTCCATTTTTAATAAGAAGCATGTCACCTTTCAGATCTCTTAAACTTTGCAGGTAAGAAATATTTGCTGTCTCATTTTCTGTAACTGGATCTAGTCTACGTTATGGAGAGATGGCAGAGTCTCTGGATTCTACTTCTGGGTCGATTGACATTCCATTGAGTGGTATATTCTTATTGCAAACTATATTTAAGGTTTTAGATGACATATTTATTTTGTGGAAGGGGTCTTGTGATGATATGGATCATTTTATCAAATATATTAACAATACCACTGTTTTTTTTAATTTATGCATACATTTCAGGAAGACCACATCAATTATTTGGATACAACCATTTGAAAAAAGGGGGTTTTGAGTCAAATGGTTATTTACATTTTAAAAGCTACCATCCATTTCAGTTTAAGAAACATTTAAGTGAACAATTTATAAGAGTTGCTAGAATGACATCTGATAAAGATAGTTTTTTGGAGGAAAATGACAAATTAGAACAGATGTTCTTGGAGATAGAATACCCTGGAAGTCTACTAGATAATATTAAAAAAGAGGTCACAGAAGGGTGAGGTGCCAAATACAAACCCTTAACTGGGTTATAGATAGATGATAGACTGGATTGCATTGAAGGATGGACCAACAGGACAGTGTCTAGTAGTAATGAGTTTGAATGAGCTTGTATATTGCCATATAGTTTTGGAACAAAACAGGTCACGGAAGTAATGGAAAGAAACTGGACCATTTTTAGAGCCAATGACCATATATATGGAACCTTGGAGAATACCCTACATTTTGTGTATAAAACAATTGACAATTTAAATGTATCTTAGAGAAACCAGTCCATCAAGGGTTTAATTTGGTTTTAAATACCAAGAAAGTGGGCACAATGAAATGTGTGGGGT
Source organism: Protopterus annectens (assembly GCF_019279795.1). Classification (NCBI taxonomy): domain Eukaryota; kingdom Metazoa; phylum Chordata; order Ceratodontiformes; family Protopteridae; genus Protopterus; species Protopterus annectens. The sequence goes on from NC_056750.1 coordinate 460,472,461, forward strand.
GCACACAATGCAAGTATATAAAACAGTGAAGTCCAACTGAACATTACACACAAATGGAGGATTATTTTTAAAGATGGGAATTTGTAACAGTAGGGGCCTGGTCTACATGGCATTGTCTGACACCTATTCAACATTTTACATTAGGAAAACTGAGAGATACCTCAAAAAACATATATATGAACATTGCTACTGTATAAACAAACATGATCCTAACAATTCTCTGTATAGACATTCCATTAATTGTAAAAAAATTACAGGTTATTTGTTTGGCATCATAGATATAATTTTTCAGTACACCAAGGAGTTATACTGGAAACTCAGACTGGATGCTACCACCCTACCTGGCATCAATGACATGGTTTCTATTACTCCATGTTAAAGCTAAGAGCTGCCAAATTGTAAATGGGTGGAATTTTTATTAGGTATAATTTTCATTTAGGTATAGCTTTATGTTTTTTAACCTTTTAAACTATCTCATATAGGAGGGGGAATCTATTTGATTATTTAATAGAATACAGTTGATAAGTTATTTTTCATCTTTTTGCACAGAATTTGTATACTTTTTACATTATTTAATATTTCATTATTATCATTTATCGTTTTACTTATTACTTTCTTGGTAACAGTATTGTTTACATTCATAATATTCATTAGTATATATGGTCTATATTTTCAATATTTACATCCTTAGTATTTAGATCATATAGTGGTCTTTTCATGACATAGTCACATTTCAAACATGCAACTCAAGGTTTTATGATCATATTGGTACAGGTTATTCTTGCCTATTAAGGTTACATTAATCAAATAATGTGGGGTCAAATTCTATTGGGGTATGGATGTCATGTGTCCTAATACTATTATTTTATATATATATTGAATGAATTTTGGTTTGTCATTATTTTTTGTTCTGATTAAGTCCCTAAGTGGTATTTTGGGCACAAAAGTGCAAGTTTTTACAGTGCAGAGTGCACTAAATGAATATGGCACAAAATAATAATTGTTAGAAGTGGATATCACATTTCGGCATACTTACTACAGTGGTTTAGCTTCATCCAGTTTCAGTGATTCTTGTTCATTGGTTTTATATCTCTTTTTCTGTCTCATCCTAGTAACTGTCTGCTTAAGTGTGGAACTGTTTGGTAAATGATTAATAACACATGTAGACACACTTGGTTATACTTCAGATACAATCTTAAAGGATTTTCACTTGAGTTTGCAGCACATCTTTTAATAAGTTTATGAGCTCTACAAATATCAACCTCTACCGGATCTGGAATCTAAAAGTGAGGTGAGCTATCTTCTAACTGCTCACCTCCTACCACTGGCACACTGACACATCTGCCTTTGCACTTATCCTTCCCTTTCATAACACAGCACCAGTAATTTCTGTTATCTTTTGCTTTCTCCAGATGATATAGATAGCTGTCAACACTGTAACTTTTTTACCTTTTTGAGATGCGGCTGTCTGATATATAGTTCCAATAGCACCAGGTAAAAAAGTGAAACATTCTGTGTCCATTGCAGAATAATCATTCAAACTTCACAGTGCAGTACTTTGTACTCTAACAAAATTAGATTTAAAACTGCTATAATAAATTTTCAGTGTTCATCATGTACTAGCTGTTTGCGTTAATACTTAGTATGTTTTCAGTATTTCCTCATCACTTTTGTGAATACGAATGCTCTGCTTTTATTGGTGGTATGTTATCATGTCAGCTTGTCTTTCCTGATTTGTTACACCAACTTCAAAAGGTCAACATCTTAGGCTCGAATGGTTTGCTATGCTCGATTAACAGCTGTTCAGGATACGGTAGGACAGTACTTCACAATATCTATTATATGCATTTGTTCATACTGTTTTTGATGTTCTGCCATTCTATAAACTAATAGTAAACCCTCTCAGTCAACTGGTCCATTCATTCCCTTTCACTGACATGAGAGCCAACTGAAAGGGGTCATCATTTCGTGAATTATCAGGAGTGGTTTTGGATTTCTGTTCAAAACTAATACCCATGCATGCTCGGATTTCTGTTCAAAACTAATACCCATGCATGCCTGCTCATGTCCAAAGAATGATGTGCTGTATGGCATTGCAATGTACACCACACTTTTATGTGTTATGGTTAATTAACTATGACCACCCACACACAGACAAGAACCTTCATGTAATTCTTGGTCTCCACTGGAGTTCTACCACACAGAATGTGCTCACATGGTGATCGGACTTAAGTCTCATTATTTCTGTTCAACCCAAAGCCAGTTTCAGCAGGTGCCTGAGCTGCTAATCTTACTCAAGTCGCACATGGGTCATGGTCAGGGCTTCATCCCTCTATGCCTATGGAGCTGGCACATACATGAGACTTAGCTGGAGTCTCAAACTAAGACATAAGAGTACATTAAAAGATTACTTAATTCAGAAACAATTTTCCTGTAATCTCAGCAATTCAAATGAGAAACTACAAGAGATTGAAATACTCTGCATTAAATTTCTTACTGAAACTGGATTAGTATTTTCCCAGAATTTTCTAGAATGTGTGTTCTTAAGAAACTGAAGTATTGAAAGCTAGATGCGTTTACATTATGTAGCAATGCCTTTAGCATCTAGTAAAGTGCCTTTTGTATTATGTAACCATTTCCTTCTGTGTCTGTTGCAGTGATATATTTGGAACAGGACACTTCAGAGGTCCATTTCCAGTTTTATTATTGCCACTGCTTCCCTCCACATGTATATACATTTTCTGTATTACTGTATCCCAGATTCATTATTTTGCTTTTTTTTTGCACAATATATGTGCTGACCAGTTCCTTCATTTGAGCTAGCACTGATTCATACTTCACCAAAGATCTGACATTTTTTTAGTCCTTACAAAGAGAAATACTTAAGTGTTAGTTAAAATGGCCATAGATGACCGTATATGCTCTAAAATCTTACTCTCTGTAGACTTCAATTTCCTAAACTTTGTTTATACATGCTTTATTTCCTCTTCTTTACCATGTGTTGGAATAGTGGGAAGTTTTTTCTTGTAATGGTAGAAGCAAGTTAGCAAAATAGTGCAAGGCCAGATTCATTTGGGGTGGAACAACTAATATATGCTAATTTATTATGGAACTAACACATAAAGACCACAGAGAGATTCTTCCAGTGAAACCTTTTCCAATGTTTCAATGGAAAATGGAGAGAGAGAAAAAAAAAAGCACAAGATTTGACTAAAAGAACCAAGACTAAGTTGGAAATGAAGTAGAGACTGGATATGGAACATGGAGAGCATCAGGAATAAAACCAGCAACTCAGAAACTGACAAATAAATGTGGGATTACAACGCATTAATTATATTTGTGAAACATTACAGAACAAGAAAACATGAAAATATTGGACTTTTTTGACCTTGTTAAACTTATAGGGGACTCTAAAGCATATGTCCTTCTTCATGTCATTAATGTTTGTAAGAACACTTAGGAGAGGGGAAGAGGAGAAATAAAGTTAACTGCAAGTAAAACAAAATTTTGTTCTTAAAAGTACTATTTTTATAGTGCATAATATAGTTTGCATCCTATAAAGTAAGATTTTCTGTTATTTTCAAGTGTAATTGGGATACTAACGTAAACAGGTGTCCCTGTTTTTTTTTCTTCTTCTGTTCTCTTTCTCCTTGTTCGGTTTTAAGAAATGCAGGCACTGCAACATAAAACAGAGGAAACATCTGGTCAAAAGAACATGATGCAAGAAAAATTATGTGCTTTTTTCATTCTTGCATAGGGGAATGCCTGGATTAAGGCTCTTGGCTTGATCTAGTAATAAGTTTTAAGATAAAGTAAATAAATAAAGAACACTGAATATAATAAAGCTTTCCTCCTGCAAATAAATACATGCATGTAGAAGCAACTCTGTATCTAGTTTTCATATCTCCATGGAGACAGTCTGATAAACAGCAATAAAAACAGAAATCTTATTTCTTTCAATGGCTAAGAGATGATGATTTCTGAAAGCATTCAAGTGTTTTCCCAATCTGGGAGAGCACTAAAGATAAGAAACAACAGACAGAAACTGGTAGAAGCACATGCTGTACCATGTGTCTTAGCATGGATAACCTTCCTTTTAGGTTAACACAAGTCTGTAAGTGTGGCTGCCAGTTTTGGACAATTGTTCCTAATAGGAGGGTAAAACTTCAATATTTGAAGAGTTGAAGATGTACATAATTTTGTCTTTTTTTAGGTGTGTATTGGGGTGTATTTGTTTTTTTTGTTTGAGGTCTTTCAGTAAAACAAAAATGTTTTGTAAGATGTGACATAGGCTCAAATGGATAAGACAAGAAACAACTGTATAAAAGATCAACCTGCCAAGCAATATTGTATGCATGTAACACGAAAGCTGTTACACATAAAAAGGGCTATATAATAACTTTTTAACACAATGATGCTTTCTATATTATCTTTAAATGTACATTGTCTTACAGATATATCCAAAAAATAAAGAGTAGTGAACTATATTAAAAATGTGGAGTGTAAATAACTATGCTGCAGGAGACACATTTGGAATGAACTGAACATGTGAATTTGATAAAGAAAGGTTTTCTGGATGGTTATTGAGTGGAATACTTGGGACAAAGGAAAAGAGGAGTACTTATGTTAATTACAACAGGAGCTCTAATACTGATAGTGGAGGATAAAAAATAAAACAATGGTAGATTTGTAGGACTAAGGGGCAATTGGCAAGGGAGGAGGATTACATTGGCATGTATTTATATTCCACCTAAAACTGCTATAATGGAGCATAAGAAAATTCTGGGAGAAATAATCAGCTTTCAACAGGGATTATGACTTATAGGTGGGGACTGGAATTTGAATTGCATCAGTGAAGATGTGTCTGGAGGGCCCAGAAAGGAAATATAACAAAAGAGGGTAGATATTTGAAGAAATTTATGAAAATACTTGACATGTAAGATGTGAATTCAGTAGTAAGAGTTCCAAGTGAATTTACATATTATTCCCCAAGATCCACAAACTGGGCGAGGCTAGACAGAACTTATATTTCACAGGAACATGTGCATTTAATTGAAAGTTTTGATACACATCCAGTAACTATTTCAAACCTCACACCGATAATAACTAAAATAAAAACAGAGGGTAATGAAAGAAAAATGAGACACTGGCACTTTCCCATTTAATTGTTTTAAAGATTGGAATTTAAGGAATAGGTAGTGATAATTATTTGGGAGTTATTAGAGAAGATATAAATTTCTTCTGAAAATATAGCTAGGGAGTGGGATAAAATTAAAGTGGAGTTTAAAATAGGTTAGAAATAAAAGAAAGGGAGATATGGTTAAGAAGTAACAAGAATTATTTAGAGGGACAGACAAAGGTTAAATAATTGCAGAATAGGGGGAATCTCACATAAAAAGTGCAATTACCGAGTGCTAAACAGAAAAAAAGGGATTACCTCAATATTATGCATGGGTTCAGAAATATTGCTGTTAAGCAGCTGTTTTTTGATAATGACTATAGAGTACAAAAACATTTAGCATAACGACTCAGGCAACAGAAAGTAGAGTGTGTTGTTGCTAAGCTTAGGGAACCTATAACAAGGAAGATAACAAGAGATCCTGTAGAGGTACTAGAAATATTTCAGAAATTTTATGAAAATCTGTATAAAGCAGAGAAATATGGAAGTCAAGAAAAGGTACAAATGGAAATGCTTATGGAAGAATTAACTATGCCAAGATTAGAGGAAGATGAGGTTCAGTTACTTACAGATAGGAGGAGATAACTGTAATGAAGTATAACCAATCCACAGGAAAGTCCCCAGGAATATATGGTATTCCTGTGAAAATTTGTAAGCTTGGGGGATGGGGGATGATAAAGATCTGCAAGGTTTTAACAGTATTTTAAAAAGAGGAGAAGCACCAACATCCTGGAAGAAAGTGGTGGTGGCTGTACTACCTAAAGAAGGTAAAGACCCATCAGACCCAGCTTCATATAGGCCCATTTCAATCCTAAACCATGATTATAAAGTGTTTGTATATAATGGCTAAAAGAATGGCAAAGGAGATGCCAAAACTGATAGATATGGATCAGTGTGGGTTTTGTAGAGGGGAGGCAAACATTTGACAACATTAACAGAACACTGATGATCCAGAGATAAGCAGAGTGTAAGAAAATACCACTGTTTTTGGTGGGTCTTGATGCAGAGAAAGCATGTGACAGAGTAAGCTGGGAGTTTATGAGCAGGGCAATGGAATCATTTCCATTATCTAATAAAATTATAAGGTTGATCAGGTGGATATATGATGGATCAGAGGAAAAATTAAAGTCAGTGGGTTCCCCTCTGATAATTTTTATTTGAGAGGAGGAACCAGGCAGGGGTGTCCTCTTTCCCCTTTGTTGTTTGCATTATATTTAGAACCACACTGGCAAAGAAAATAAGGAACTCAGAAATTTAAGGATATAACTGGTATGGTAGTCAAGAAGAGATGGCTCTATTCACAGATTATATTTTATACCTGATAAAACCAGAAAAGGACATTTCACTGTTGTGGAACATTTCAGATCTTTTTGGGATACAAAATTAATGAACCTAAAACAAAGGCAATAGTTGTAAATTATGTACCCACACACAAATTGATTCAGCAATGTCAATATTTATGGGGTCATGATAAAATGAAGTACTTAGGAGTTTGGATTAAAAAGGATTCTAGTGTGGCAGCTAAGGATATGTGGGAAGAGACTAAACAAAAGATAATACAAAAACTGAGAAATTGGAAGCTCTATTTTATGAATATGGATAGCAAGTTACAAGCAGTTAAAATGTTTCTAGTCCATTTAGTTTTATACACAGGTCAGACATATTTTTATCAACCAGAGAAGAAGTTGTGGATAGCAACTAATAAAGAGCTGAAGGGTTTTATCTGAGAGGAGAAGATGGCAAGAGTCAAGTGAGATAAGTTGAACAATCCTGATTTGAAGGATATTTCAGAGCTACACAGTTAAGGCTGCTTGCTATACATAGCACTAGCAGAAACCTATAATTCAAGTGGAGGATGATGATGAAATAGGGGGAAGCTCAAGAAACAAGGAGAGAGTGAATTTGGGTGCAGATCCTTAAGTAAAATAACAACAACCATACAGAATATTATATTCATAAAGTAGCAGAAAGTATTCTACGAACTATGCCAACATAGCAATGGAGAAAGGAGATTCTGCCCATAGAGATGACTGCAAGTAGGAATACAGACAATAGGCAAGAAGTGGCTGGAATTCATCAGAGAGAAATGGCAAAAGAACCAAGGTATTAGGAGCAAATAATTAAGACAGAGAAAGGTAAAAGAATGCAAATAGGCTAAGAATTTATTTGGACTGCAGGCTAGATATTGCCTTTCCTATCAAGAATTGATATTCAAGCACAGGCAAAGAAATAGAGGTATGCTAAGCGAAAGACCAGTGCTGGTAGAACTGAATAACTGTAAGAATCAATCAGAGGAGATTAGAAAGGATTGGTAAGAAAGACTGGATAAGCAACTCACAAAGAGACAATGGGGGGATATATGTATGTCTCCCACATATGCAACAAAGTCTAGAAAATGTAGGATCTTTGCTTGGAAGTGTTTACATAGGTATTTTTATACCCCAAGTAGACTCCAAAGAATTTTTCCTCAGGTAGGTAGCAAATGTTAGAGGTATGATGGGGAAGAAAGAGGTAATTGGGAACACATTTTCTGGGTGTTAATGAGTTGGCAGACTTTAAAAATTCCCTGTAGACTACTATATCAGAAATGCTGGGTGAACAAATTAGTATGACTAAGGAAATAATTTTTTGAGCAATGATACAGAATCGAAATTGTATAGACATAGTAAGGCCTTGCTGAGTCTAATTATGGTAGCTGCCAAAAAAGCAATTACTAGGAAACAGAAATCAAAGTCTAAACCAACTGTACTAGAATTAGTGAATATAGTAACAGATAAAACATCTAGAATCGGGGTCTTTAGAAAAGCATGGGAACAAATTACATAGAAGAAATGTGAACTGTGGGAACAATACATGCAGATGAGGAATGAGGTTTAAAAGAAGGCAGGATATGAATGATCTGTGCAATGTTTGATTGATAAGTGATGTACAATGTTTGTAGCTAAAATTATGTCAATATGGTTTGTTTTCATTTATATAAATATATGATTGCCTATGTGACTATGTCATAAGTGATAATTTAATAAAAATGTTTCTTCTTTAAGAAAAATTCAGTACTGAGAGAATATGGGGATGAGCTATGCAGGTGGACTTAAGTTTTGAATGAATGTGTAATGAGATAGTCGCCTTCAAAGGTTGTAGAGTTGAATTGTAGGTACAGTGTGCAAAGCAGCTAATGTTTTTTTTTCTGGAGGGACATGGTGCATTTAATAAAGGAACACTGTGTCTCTAGAGTTGCTAGTGTGTGATTCAGCAAAGTGAGTAAACATGTTAGAACTGGGTGAAAGCACTGATGAAACCCCAGGCCCCATACAGTGCAGCATACCCTCACATGGTAGCATCAAATCAAATATGCATGTCCTAGCACATCCTACACCTAGGAAGACACACCAGTGAAATGCAAACTTGCATCATAAGAAATGTCTTAATGCATTCCCACAGTAATCGATGTCCACCACAGGCTCACCCTTCTACAGCATGTCAGCACCAAACAATGTAACTACTGATCTCACCTTGAATAACCCCTGTGCACAGCAACAGTCTTAATATAGCACACACAATAGAAAAAGGAAGACAAATAAGAGCATCATATCAGTGGACCAATGCTATACCCTACCATTTATTTTGGCATTCAAAAATAACATTTTTATCTGCCCAAAACGTCCAAGCTACCTTTCAAGCCAGACTTGTCCCACATTGCCCTTTTCTTTCCCAAAATAGTCTTTGTTCCTAAGTCTTGGGGCACTTAATTCTTTCTCAGAGATTACTTTCATTAGTCTGTGTGTGTCTCTAATATTCATCAGGTTTCTGGTTTCTCACCTGTTTATTATACACCTTTTTTGTATTCCAAACTTAGTTTTGTCTTTGCCTCTAAGACTTCCATTCCTTTCTTTTAATTAATTTGCTAGAATTGTTTCAAACCCTACCTATTAACAAACCCCCCCTTGCTGTTAACTATGTATTTACAGGCCCTCCCCATCCATCCCTATCCTTTTTCCTTCTACCCAGTAATCTTCTTCCCTCTTTAATTCCTCCTCCTTTATTAATTTATTCATTCATTGGTTCCTTCACCTGTCTTTCTGTTGGAATTTCCTCTTTTTTCCCACTTTCTTATTGTTATTTTTTCCCAAATGTCATAAGCAGTACTATTATCTCTTCCAACTCTGCTTTGATTGCTGTCTCATACTCCAAAAGAACATTTTGGTGATAGCTTTCTTATATGCTCAAGTTTCTCTTTACTTTGTTTCTTTCATGTCTTCTTTAAAGTCATAAATCTCCAAAATGTGTGCATCCATGTACCCTTCTCCACCTTACATATCCAGCATGTACTACCCACTCCTTTAAATATCCTGCCTAACCTATCTAGGATAGAAAATATTAGTGTAGGCAAGTATTTTAAATCTGCATGCTTTCAACACATATTTTGGGATATTTGATTTCTTCCCATGCCTAACTTCCACTGCTGGTTCCCAGCTAATTTTCCCATAGTCTCTTTTGTTTCTCTTTCTCTTTTGTGTTCCCTTCTGATAGACATTTTTCCTATCCTTAGCAGTCCTTTTGTCACTCTTCTCTTGATCCTTCTCATATCTAGCTCCTTTATCAATTGTGGAAGAGCCCATTCTTCCCCTTACATTGCTCCATCTGCTTTTCACCCCTTGGCATTCCTATTCTAAAGTCTGTTCTAAATTTAACTCCTCTTGTATTTCCCTCTACATTTTCAGTCTTTCCCCATCACTATTTATGGTCAAACTCAACGTTATTTTGTTTTGTTTGCCATCTTCATGGGCTGTTTTTCTTTTTCCTATCTTGCTCCATAGCTTATATCATGATTACTCTTTCACATTTCATGTTTCCCTCAACATTATTCCACATTTTCAAAATAGCAGAAAATATTTTAAGAACTAAGCCAACATGGGAATAGAGAAAGGGGAGTCTGCCGATAGAGATGACTGCAGTTAGGGATACAGACAATAGGAAAGAGTGGGCTGGAATTTATTGGAGAAAACTGGCAAAATAACAAGGTATTGGTAGCAAATAATTAGAGGGGGAAAAGTAATAGAATGGGAAGAGGCCAATAATTTATTTGGACTGCAGGCTATAGATTGCCTTTCCTATCAAGGATTGATATCAGAGTATAGACAAAGACAAACACATAGGGGGATCCTAAAAGAAACATCAACACTATTAGAGTTTTTAGCAGAATCTAGAACAGAAGCTGCTGTTAAAAGGGAATAATTAGTAGAGCATATAAAATATTGTATATCTAAGAATTAATCAGAGAAGGTTAGAAAGGATTCTGAAGAGAGTGACTGTATTAAAATTCACAAAGAAAGAATGGGGGAATATATGTTTGTCTCACAAATATGCAACAAAGTCTAGACGTTTTAGGATCTTTGCTTGGAAGTGTTTACATAGGCATTGTTATATCCCAGGTAGACTCCAAAGAATCTTTCCTCTGGTAGACAGCAAATGTTGGAGGTGTAATGAGAAAGGAAGAAGTAGTTGTGAACATATTTTCTGAGAGTGTAATGAGTTGGCAGACTTTAAAGATTCCCTGCAGACTACTCTGTCAGAGATACTGGTTGAGCAAATTGGTGTAACTAAGGAAATTATTTTCTGAGCTATGATACAGAATATGGAATTGCCTAGACATAGTAAAGCTTTGCCAAGTCTAATTATGGTGGCTGCAAAAAGCAGTTACTAGAAAACAGAAGTCAAAGTCTAAACCAACTGTACTAGAAGTTGTTGTTGTTTGTCATTATAGTAATAGCAATAAAACAACTGGAACTGGGATCTTTAGAAAAGGGTAGGAGCAAATTACATAGAAAAAATGGAAACTGTTGGAACAATACATGCAGAGGAGGAATGAGGTTTAAAAGAAAGCAAAATTTGAATGAGCAAAGTTATGTTTGACTGACAATGACTGGATAGATTATAAATAATGCATATAATGTTTGCAAATAAAATTATGTCAATATGGTTTGTTTTCTTTTATATAACTGTATGATGGCTATGTCATACGTGATAATTTAATAAAGATGTTTCTTGTTTAAAAAACCGTGGTCAACAAACCACACAGTGTCAAAAAGATTCTTCCATGTTCTCCTAAACAACTTCTGTGTTTTATTTGTCCACGCTAAATTTAACTTCCCTTCCCTACTTCCAGTAATATCATGTCCCATCCCCATTTCTCTCCAGCTTTGTTTAATGGCCCATATCATTTTCCAATCCACCTATTAGTCTTTATCTACGATTATGCAAGCCTGTATTTACTGTTTAATTTTAACCCATTTATCAGAATTTCAAATCATAGTATTTACTATTTATGACTCATTTATTGAAAATATATGGTAAATGTATGTAGCATAAATCTGAGTAACTACATTGAACATGAGTATATTTATTTTATTCACTTGTACAGTCATACTTCTTGTGTTTAGAAACCATGTGATGGCAGTACGTTATTGATAGCTAAGATGGTCATAGGTGTCCTTATATCCTCTAAAAACATTGCTATCTATAGACTTCAGTTCTTTAACTTTGTTTATGCATGCTTTATTGCCTCTTCTATGTGATGATAAAGTGAATCATTATTCTCTGGCAGTAGTAGGATTAGAGTAGTAACTGAGAAGTATTCGGCTTCACTGCTGACAGCCAGACATACCTGGCACAGGCACATAGTCAACCACTGTTTTGACCTAATAAAAATAAAAGTTTTAAGTGTAAGAAGCATCCTGAATAAAATAATTTGAGTGTTATCTGTGCATCACAAATAATACTTGTTTTAGATAAAGCTTTCATAGGTTCATGGATTGTTTCTAGGCTTCTCCTCCTCCAATATAAAAAATGAAATCTATGTACTCGGTGATACCAACAGCAACTGGAATACTATTAACTCTGAAGCCCCATCTCACACAATCAACCTGTACAACTTCTCCCAACTAATACAATCTCCAACCAGACCAAATAAAGATGGTACCTCTGGTACCATCATTGACTGGATCCTAACAACTCACCCAAACCTTATCACCAAAGCCGGAATATTACCTGATCCTCTCAGCGATCACCTACCAGCCTTCGCCGACCATCTCCCATCTCTACTGCATAAACAATACCACTACATCCAAACCCTCAACCTCTCCTCTTTCAACCCTCTAACTTTCTCTGAATGCTTAAAGCATACTGACTGGTCCCCTCTAAAAACCCTTCCTCTAGATGATGCCGTTTCCTACTTTAACCACTCATTCCTAGCCCTTTTCAATCAGCAATCCCCCCATCGAGCCAAACGCATCAAAACCAATCACTGCCCATGGTTATCAAAAGATACTAAACTAGTCTTGCACCAAAGGGCCGAAAAATGGAAGCAATATCAAAAACATAAAAACCCTAACACCCTCCTAGAGTATAAGCAACTACGAAACTCCACAAAAACAAAATAATTAAAGACCACAAAGCCCACTACTCCAAATTCCAGTCCTTGCACTCAACGAATCCCAAAAAATGATGGGACTCCATCTCATCCATGCTGCATCCTGGCAACAAAGAAAACTCCTGCCCAGACCCAACCTCTCCAACCTTGAAACAGCCAGCCAGTTCAACTCATTCTTCATAGACTGCATAGCTAAACTATCAGCCTCCTTCCCACCCCCTCCTCCACCACCACCACCCCTACCCCAACCACCACCCCAATCAACCTTCCTCCACATCCTTCTGCCTCAAACCCATCCCCTCAAACACTATAAAAAGACTTCTCCTCAAACTCAAACCCTGTTGCAATGCACCTGACAACCTTCCACAAACAATCTGCACACAGCATTACCTATCCCATCTCTATTCTTATAAATAGATCCATACAAGAATCATACGTCCCTTCTATCTGGCACCATGCTTACATCATCCCCCTCCACAAAAGTGGCAAAAATACTGATACCACTAACTTCAGGCCTATTGACATCCTTTCCCCTCTTTCTAAAATACTAGAGAAAACAATACAACCACAACTCATGGCACACCTAACACTAAACAATTTCCTCTCCCCTACCCAGCACAGCTTCCACCCTGGCCACAGCACCATGACTGCCCTTCTTACATTTCTTGAAACCATAAACCTCGAACGCGACTCAGGCAAGTTCATATCCACACTATTCCTAGATCTGTCAAAGGTCTTTGACACCATCTCACACACCTTACTTATATCTCAATTCTCCACCCTACATCTCTCTCCCACCACCTTCACCTGGTTTTCCAGCTACTTGTCCAACCACCGACAAGCTGTCCAATGGAAAACTTCAACCTCCCCCTTCCTTCCTACACATGTCCCACAAGGTTCTGTTTTTGGCCCTCTTCTCTTCAACCTATTCATTAACAACTTTCACAAATCCATCCCAGACTCATTTATCATTCAATATGCAGATGACTCAGCAATCATCTGCTCAGCCTTCTCCCCCTCTAAGCTCCTAGCAAAAACCGAACTAGCCTTCTCCAAAACATAAATCTAGATGCAGTCTAATCATCTGGCACTAAATGCAAATAAAACTAAACTAATGTTTTTCCCCTACCAAAAACTCCATAGACAAATCCACATTCACCATACAGAGCCAAAACAACACCCTCCTTGAAATCATTCCCAACACCAAGCTTCTTGGCATCATTATTGATGAAGAATTAAAATTTGACACCTACATCCGCTCGGCAATCAAGAAAACCTGCCAAAAGTTAGGTCTCCTCTACAGGCACAATTGCTTCCTAAGCCCCTCTACCAGTCAAACTCTTGCATCCACCTTCCTACTCCCCTTCCTTATCTATGGTGCCTCTCTTTTCACCAATCTCCATCTTGGCCTTTGGTCCAAACTTGAATCCTGCTACCAGAAGATCTCCAAGTTTGCAACCAATTCAAAATACTCATCCCACCACTGCCACTCCCTTCTCACCTTCAACTGGCTTGAACTACCCAACTACCTCAGTTACCTACAACTCACCATTGCTCACAAGCTCATCAAAACTGGCTAGGCAGAGAGATATGAGCAAAACAATTTAATAAAAAAAAAAAATATATATATATATATATATATATATATATATATATATAAACTTTTAAAATAGGATAAGCGCTTTCATACACACAGGTACTTCATCAGATCCAATACAAAAAAATCTCAACACCAGAGTGCACTTTTTAAACTCAATGTCTAAGATCACGTGATCTTATTATTGGCTTAATGGGGATGACATAATTTAACCCCTTACCTTCATTTGCCCTAAATACATGCATCCACTTAATTTCCACACACACTGTGTTTTTATGTCACCGCCTCTAAGTCTTGGTGTATACACTTCCAACACCAAGAATTTAAACCAGTGATTAATCCCTGCTGTTCTAGAATGTTTAGATAGTGAGTTCCTTTCATCATCCTTAGTAATATTATAAACATGCTCTCTTATTCAGTCTCTTAAACACCAGTTTTATCTTTCCAACATAAAAACTTAGGGCAAATGAAGGTAAGGGGTTAAATGATGTCATCCCCATTAAGCCAATACTAAGGTCACATGATCTTAGACATTGAGTTTAAAAAGTGCACTCTGGTGTAGAGATTTTTTGTATTGGATCTGATAAAGTACCTATGTTTATGAAAGCGCTTATCCTATTTTAAAAGGTTTATATATATATATATATATATATATATATATATATATATATATATATATATATATTATTAAATTGTTTTGCTCATATCTCTCTGCCTAGCCAACTTTTCTCTCATTTTTAGTGTCTTGTCGTTTGCTGGTTGCTCTTTTTTTATATTGTTGGACTCATATATTTAAGCCTGCCAACTGCCCAGCTCTCGCTGCTTCCTTAAAACCTTACATTCCCAACTGCTTACTCAGATCCAAAAAACAAAATCTCCTTCAGGTCCACAAACCTGCACAATCTCCTAGCCATCTACTGCTGTCCCACTCCTTAGTTAAACAGTGGAACTCTCTCCCCACACACCTACCCAACCTACCTAACTACAAATTTCAAATCTCAGCTACTCTCTCATCTTTCTTCCAAATGGGAATGCCCTTGCCACACACCAACATAAACCCCCCACCTCATTCCACCTTGCACTGACTCATCCATCTACCTCTACTATTACTTCATCCCACCCAAAACAATCTCTCCCCTACCAAAAACTAATTTTCTCTCTAATATCTATTGTACTATACTCTCCAATCTCAAATATACTATTATCCTCTCCATGCATAATATTTTCCTAACCTACTAATGGCTAGTAGCAATATATTTTGAAATGTTAAACCTACAATTGAGTTTATAACAAAAATATTCGCTTTATGTAAAGGTTGAAATTTCTATATTGAATTATGTCTTTTCATTTTTGTAACATTGTGACAAGCCAATTGCAAATATCATGGAGTTTATCTGTAAATGTTTAATTAGCTGTATTAACTATGTCCTTTTGTAATGTGAAATGTAACTTGCAATTACTGTGGAGCTTTTCACCCCAGGCCTCCATTGAAAAGGGGCTCTTCTTGGCCCAGTGGACCTCCCGATCATCAAACTTAAATAAATAATGACCCGGGGGTCCTTTCTAAGCCTAGCCAAGTTTTCCTAAAAGAATAATAATGTCCTGTATCTGAAAAGGACATTGAGAGCCAGGCATTTATAAACTAACTCTATCCATAAGGGACATGGGTGCCAGACCTGGTGTACATTTCCTATTCCCCATCCACTGGTCTAGATTGCACTTAAATTGGGTAATAGACAAACTTAGCTTCACATGTATGGGAAGCCTGTTCTGTAGGAGAACAGTCTCTGTGACACATATCTGTCTCTTCAGCACATTCTGTTTAAGTCACAGTCAAAATTCAGGTCCCTAGACCTTGTACCTCTAGTACTCTTTGACTTATGAATATGTAGAATATTCATAAGTGTGAGGTTTGCAGATGACTTGTAAGCCAAGCATAGATCACCCCTCAGCAATCTATATGAGACTGAGTAGAGGGAAATGGCTTTAAGGCACTCTGCATTAGGCAGGTTTGTTATGCCTTGTATTCTTTTTGTAAGGAAACTCTGAGGTCATTCTGTCAATCATGTCCTCCCAAGTTGTCAAATATTGTACCCCCTGGATTGACACCAGAGGCTAAGCCAATTGTTAAAAATCAGTAATTTTTTGTTGGTAACATGGCATCATCCTTGGAGAAGGTAGTATGCTGTTCAGCGCTAGGCTTATACCTGCTTGAGATACATAATCAGCAAGCATGACCATGTCTCACTTCATATAATCAAGGGAGGTGCATCTCAGGTCATTAACACCCACATGGGACTATGATAGATTCGTAGTGGTACCTGTGGTTCAATGACCTGAGATTGCCTGTGACTTGATGGAGCCTAGCCCTGGAAAGACATTGGTGTGCATCACTATAGAATCACCAATGACCTGGAAATTTGGCTGTGTGCTGATTTGACTTAAGGGCTTAGCAGTAGAGATATTGGATACAGTGTTACTATGTGTAGCTGTGGGTGGTGTTTTAACATAATGTTTATGTGATGGTTGAGGATCCTTTCTTTAACTGTACTGTGCAGGCATTCTTAGTGTTTTATGAAGGTTACTTGGAAGTGCCTCAGCATAAGTATCTTTTATGTGCAGGGTCTTTACCATGTGCTTTAGGGATGGTTTTAAGTGTCACTGACAACCTCTATAGCAGGGGTGTCCAACCTTTTCAGTTGCAAGGGCCGCATTGGGTCAAAAAAAATGGTCTGGGGGCAAACGGCAGGTGAGGACCAAAAAAAAAAAAGTCTCACATTAACTGAAGAGCAAAAAAAAAAAAAAAAAAAAAAAAAACCAAACAAACACAGGTTTATGCGGACTAATGTGGCTGTATTGCAGGTTAATTTGAACAATAAATAAATTAATAAATAGAAATAAATTAATAAATGCATAATATTTGCCCTAAAATTCAATATCTCATTCTAATTATTTCAAAAACAGTTAAATCTAACATCTTAGTAAAGTTTATTTGTAAAAAAAATTAACAGGTAGAAAGAATCTTAACCAAAGGTGTTTCCTGCCCATTATACGTTGTATGCCTCTAGTCTAGGAAGACCAGTTCTTTTTCACAACAGTGATGCAAATTCACTCTAGTAGCCACTATATAGCTCTTTCTAAGTAGCTACATCACCAGCCTCTTAGGGAGGTGTGGGCACTGGTGTGGTTTCACTTCTGCTACCTCCCGCATCTGACTGTCACCATTCCCAGCTGTGTGGATTTGCATGTACACAAGGTAGTGTTTTAATTCTATGCCAACTTGTCTGAAACTACCAAAAATAATCAAGAGGAAAACAACATTCTTGGCAGACCCCACACTTCAATCCAAACAGATGGAGTAATGCAGCATTCACTATTACCAGTTCATTACCCAGGGTTTCTTAATACATTGCTTTCCCCTTTCACACAACAGTCTTTTCTAGAAGCTCTCAAAAGGAGCTTTTGACATGTTTTCCTTCCTTTAAATAAGAATGCTGTTTCTATTCATACCACAATTCAGAAGTTAACCACTCCGACCCCAAATTAGGAAAAAGAAAGATTTCTTTCTGCTCCCAACCTAGAACTACCAACATTATGAGAAAAAACATGTAATTAACACTGCATTAAAACAAGATTTCAAAAAAGGCAAGAATATAATGCCAGGATGTAAAAAGTCAGAATTACTCAGACAGCATTTTTTGTGGCAAGTCTCACAAGGAACCCTTGAATGTTTTTCCTTACTTTAAATACATATCATGTTTCTCAACTCCTCTTAAAAATTACAAACAGTTAATTAATTTAGCTATAAGGTAGGAAACAGAATGTTTTCTTTCTGACCTTAACTTTTAGAACTCAAATTATTCTAAGTAAAATAACATTGCAGAGGTATTTTTCAAAGTAATAATGCACCGTTTTATGACCTGCAATGTGCTGCCCATTGGCAATATCACAGTTCAAGAAAAGTTTAACAAAAAACACCAGAATAGCAGTCAACTATTATTTGTTCCCTGTCTTTCTTCCTTATATGCAATAAGTTAAACAGGTCCGTTTGGATCAGTGTTCTGCCCAGGTTGCCAGATTGAATAAATAAGTAATGGATATTAGTGATTTCCTTAACAAAACAAAAAAAACAAGTTTGTTAGCAGTTACTGCTCAAGCTGCTTTACTTGTCTCTACCTTCACCTTCATACTATGATAGTTCCTCCCCCACACTTAGGCACAAACAAAAATAAAAACATCTGCTCTCTATTTTAGATCCCAGCACGATGACATTCTTAAGTCTTCACGGATCATAATTTTAAACATACTTGGAAAAGAAACGCTTCAGCAAAACCACCTACCAAACTGGAACCACCTCAAAGAGGTAAAAGAAAAAACTTACGCTAAATTCACAAAAAAACTATGGTTAAAAGTTTCCATCCCATTGTGATGCCATCCTGTTAGTATTATTCTTCAGCTAAACAACAAAGTTCACCTGTATTGATAGATTAACTATTTCTCTTGATATTATGTATATACTACAATAACTCCTGTAGCTATGATAAAGTATGTAAATGTTTACAGGCAATACTACAGTTTCACCTTACTGAATTATATTAGGCAGCAGCATAATGCTAATCACTATGGCCCAGCTCACACTATTTTACTAGGTGGTACTGAATTATGCTAGCTAAACTGAATTATCTCACACACTAACTTCAAAACAAAACACTTTGGATTATACATAGATTCTTGGCGAGCTGAGCCTTCATCTTGTAACTTACCTTTGTTGTAGTGTAGTCGGTGTGTACACAACGAAATAAACTAAATAAATCCTCTCTCTACGGCCACGCTACGATCTCGCTCCTTCCTGCAGCTTTTCTTTATAAAAATCACCCGAACGGTGTTTTCGCGCATGCGCATACCAGCGGAAAGACGCTGGTATGGAAAAAACGTAAAAAAAAGAAAGTTGGCGCATGCGC
This sequence comes from Protopterus annectens, assembly GCF_019279795.1. NCBI lineage: Eukaryota > Metazoa > Chordata > Ceratodontiformes > Protopteridae > Protopterus > Protopterus annectens. The sequence continues at coordinate 460,491,627 of NC_056750.1, forward strand.
AGAAGAGCAAAACTACGCGGACGTGTAAACACATGGAAAAAAAGTGAAATTAAATTTAAATTTAAGGGTCGCGGGCTGCATGGAAGAGCTCTGAGGGCCGCGGGTTGGACACTCATGCTCTATAGGATTAGTTTTGGTAGTATGAGAAAGTTTTGCCTCCATAGTTAAAGTGTATTTACACCTCTCGCATACTTTATCTGTTTCATTAAGAATAAGTGGTCTGTCATTGTACATTAGGCAATTGCTACAATGCCTCAGAACAGGGATGTAGCAAGCAAATTCCATTTTGTACTCACAAGCTGTTAGCGCTACCCCCCCTGTACACATACTACTTAAAATGGACACATCTCTCAAAATGCTGCCCCCAAGGACTTAATAAATGTAAGTAATATTTTCAGCTGTTCCCTCTTAAAGCTATTAGAAATATTGTTTTTTGATTAGCAATATTGCACTTGTCATTGCAGGCACTCATTTACACAGTTGTAGACATAATATGACCTGAAAAAAAGCCATATTAATGTGATGCTCAGAAGAAAATGTACTCAGTAGAGTACAAAGAGTATGCCTGACTACACCCTTGCTTCAGAATACCCATCCCAATCAGATTGGCCACAGAGAGAGTCAGGAAGTTCATATCCATGGCTACTGATATACTAGGCAGGAGTGAGGGAAATTTTAATTTTGAATAGGTCAGTAAGACAAGGAACTTGATGAGCAATGCTCAGCTATGTGCAAACTAGATGCTCTGGTAGTAAACAAAATCTATCTAGAAAGTAATGCCACAACAGTGTAGACCACAAACCTTCCTAACATAAAATAATTGGTTTGGAGACCATGTGCTTAAACCAGAACCAAGACACTTAGAACGACAGGCACAATAACCCTTCATCAGCAATTCCCAGCTCAGAAGGGTGGAGGCTACCCTCTCCTCTCATAAGAGTGCAGACCCACAAACTTACTTAATGTAAAATAACTAGTTTGGAGCCAAACTGCTTAAACCAAAACTAAGACACTTTTAGAATAACAGACACAATAAGCCTTCAACTGATGAAGTTCACACTGTTTAAATGAAAATGCTAACCTTTTATATAGTTTTTATTCATTTTACAATTAAAACAAGTGCATTTTTTAAGTTTTTGGCATATTCTTTGGTTGCTATTTGTATAGAGGATCAGAACAGAGCCTTTGGATTTATACAGCTTGTTTATGCTTGTGTTTTAAACAAGCACTATCAAGCAAAGCAGTCAGGTATAGTTATAAAACTGTGCTGCAATAAATACAGAAATACATAGCAAATGCTCCCTAGTTTTGTTTTCTGCCATTGTCAGTCTTGAGGAATTCAGTCTCTGATTCGAAAAACACATTCCCTCACTTATGAATGTCACAATCTATATTTTCTGCATTTAAAGGCAAACTGTGTGTGTGTGTGTGTGTGTGTGTACGTGTGTGTGTGTGTGTGTGTGTGTGTGTGTGTGTATACACACACACACACATATATATATATGTGTGTGTGTGTGTGTGTATGTATGTGTGTATATGTGTATATATATATATATATATATATATATATATATATATATATATATATATATATAAATAAAATACACACGCACATATATATTTCTGCTTTTGTTATACTGTTCTTCACTTGGAATATACCCATTCTTGCAAACTTGAGAATCATTTAAATGTGAAAAATACTAGATGCTGTCAGAGAATGTATGCATTGAGTGTGCAGGGGGAAGGAGGCCTTTGCAGATCATCAGTGAAGCCCATGGATACTGCTGTACATAGAGGTTTATGGCAGCATAAAGATAACCCTGCTTTGCCTGTGTCATGTCTATAATTACTGTTTTTGTGCCTGTAAAATAAAGGGTCACCATTTTATGAGCTGCAATAAGGAACCATAACTAAGCCAGAGTCCTAAGGAAGGATTGTTTCCCTGTTCATTCACAACATGACTTATGGTAGAACAGCTTTCTCAAACAATAGCTGCCTCTGCCAAGGGCAAGGTAGGAGTAATTAACTTCATGGCTATACCTCACACTGCAGCATCCCTGAAAGGTGAGTGCGCGCGCGCACACACACACACACATATATATATATATATATATATATATATATATATATATATATATATATATATATATATATACACACATATACATACACACACACACACACACACACACACACTGTGACATGTGAACAAAATTCCAGTCAGCATGGCTGAAAAGGGGGCTAGATGGGTTTGGATACTAGCTAGACAATTAACAGGGGATTCTCTCCATTCTTCTCTGTGCCTTTATGGATATGAAGAGCACTAGCTATAAAGGTTAGTAAAAGGTAAAATGGCACATGAGCAGGGGTCACTGCAGAAATTCAAGCACTCAAGTTCCATGAGTGGAATTTTGTTAAAAGTAATATAATGTCACAAATGTCGGAACTGAAAATATTGTTACTTTAAGGCAAGATCCCAAAGGCAATAGCATTAAAGAGAATATGACTGAAATACCAATAATCGGTAGACTTAAATAGGCATTGCCTAACATTTTAAAGAAGTGATAGTGTCAGGTAGACCTATAAAATGCAAGATGTTTTCTCAATGCTTGTTGATAGAATAATGTGTTATGATAATTTATACAGGGACTTCTACAAATGTTTTTATGTTTGAATGTGGGAGGACAAAATGCACAGCAAAGGTCTGTGTTAATAATGGGGAAAACAAGCCTGATGCAAATGGTAACACTAGTGCCAAAAATACAAATTAAATGGAACCTATGGAATGTGAAAGAACTACTGCCAGGTTAAACTAAAGCCACATTTTTTTATTGTGCCACTACTGACCTCATTAAACGTCTAGTATTTGTGTGAAGAAGAGAGTTACAGGGACTGTAAGATTCTGGTAGTATGAATAATCCTCATTAAGGGACATTACACTTGTAGGCAAAAGATCTATTCTACCACAGCTGTTTGTTACCCCATTGCCCAGGTAAACATGTAGATAGAATTTGGTAAGACAATCCTGTAGCCGTAGTACCACACTTTACTCACAATTTTATTATTGGGAAAGATTCACCCATTTTAAAGAGTTATGAAACCTAGGGGAATGTAAAGGTATCCCTAATACCCCATGCCCTCTTGGTAAGGAAAAAGATCTTTAGTAACTCCAACATGTCAAACCTCTAAATACCACTGTAGTACAATGTACTGTCACCACTGGAAAACCAGAAGTTTGATACAGTTTAGGAGTAATGTTAACAAGCCCCAAAATAAAAAAGTATGGGTGATGATGCATGAAGGGGGCTTTAAAGAGCCGGAGTCAGAGGAACTAAAGGAAAGCACAGTACATAACAGCATGGAGAAGGTAGAGACCATTGAGCTATTCATATACTCCACTCAGAACACAAATGAGAGCACAGGTTCATAGGTTCATACTAGGCTAACTGCCCTAGGGCATTTATAAGCCTATCCAGAGTGTGTTTGGCTTTAGCCACCCATTTTAAATTAATTTTGCTATGCCCTTTTTCGAGGTTAGTATACTGTGCCTCTGTCTAACAGTGACACAGAAGTGATACCCGGGTAAACCTACGATCTCCCATCCACTCATCAAGATTCCTCTTGAAGAGAGTCAATGAGGGACTCTGTCTAACCTGGACTGGGATTTTATTCCGGAGTGAAGGGAGCCTCTGGGTTATGAATCTGTCCCTCCAGCATGTCCTATTTATTTCAGTGCTGAGGTTCAAGTCTCTCGAGAGCGTAGCTCAATGGGATTTGGATTTTCTGAGGTGCAGCATGTCCATTAATTCCGGGTTGGACATGGCTTTATACGTCAGGCACAGATTGCCTCTGAGCAGGCGGTATGCCACTGAGTAGAGCTGGAGTTTCTTTAACCGGGCAGCATATGGCATCTGTTTGAGCCCTTTGATCCTCTTGGTGAGGTACTTTTGGGGTCTTTCCAGTTGCTGCAGGTGTCTGATAAGGTACATCCCAAAAGGGGCATTGTACTCAATTATGGGCCTGATGAGGGATGAGTAAAGAGGCACGATGACCTCCCTGATCTAGCTGTGAATCCCTTCATGATTAGGTGGGCTATATAAAATGTTTTTCTAACCACTTTGGCCACGTGGTTGTCAAATGAGAGTTTGCTATCAACTTGGGTCCCCAGGTCCCTAATTACTTCTTCTGTACTTAATGGATTACCACCTATGTGGTAATTTGTGGGCACTTTGTTTTTGCCAAAGGGGATGACTATACACTTTTTGGCGTTTAGCTTGAGGCCATGGCTCTGGCATGGAACCTCCTGAGAAAAAAGATAAGCTCAAATAGAAGCAGTTCATACTAAGCCAGACCAAAAAGACAGCAGAGAAGACAAAAAGGGGGCTATTTCCCAACAGCCAAATATGGTGCATAAGCTGGAAGAATAATCAAATGTTTGTGCTAATTACAACTGTAAGATACATTTCTTTGGAGAGGAATGGGATACTGAACCCTATCTCAGTCTTAATGGAAAAGAAAGAAGAGCTTTCTACCTCCTAGGAGGCCACCAAAGAAGAAAGCTGCAAACAAACTGACTTGCAAGAGAGCCAAGTGAACTTCAGGAAGGCCCAATGAGAGAATGAGACTCTGAGCAGCTCTAGGGAGAATATATTCAGGGTTGTAATGGAATAATATACCACATCTCCTTGTCCATCCTACCCTTACTTTGAGCTCCAAACTTGCTTATTATGTTGACTTACCAAAGAAAGATAAGAAACAGTTAACCAGCTGTTGGTACACATGCTTTTAGAGAGATGGTGATGAAACAGGGAAGGGACATATCAACATCTTGGGATGAACAAAGCTAAAGCGTGAGTTGTAGCCAGGTTCTACAGGCCAGGGTTAATGAGAGAGAAATAAATCATTTGTATGAGGTGGACCGAATGTCAAAAAACAGCCATATATACTGGCTTTAGAAACCTACTGACAGTCATGCCCATAATAGATGCACTTTTCAAAAGGAAGGCTATCAAATCCAGGAATGGGTATTGGTATATTTTAGTCATATTGGGCTACACTACCAAATACCCTGAAGCAAACCCCCTTTGAAAAGTTAATTCCAACAATATAGTAAATTAATTGGTCTTGCTTTTCTTTAGGGTGTCCTTACCAAATGAAATGCTCACAGACTAAGGAGACATTTCTATGTCAAAGACTATATAATAACTCTGCCAAAGTGAAACAGCTGAGAGTCTCCATGTACTGTCTTCAGACTGATGGCCTAGGAAAAACAATTTAGCATTACTTTAAAATCTGTGTTAAGAAAAGTGTTAGAAGTGGATTACAAAAATTAGGATGACTTGTTGCTGTTTCTCCTGTTTGCCAAATAGGAGGTTCTCCTGGCATCCACAGGATTCAGGCCCTTTGAAGTCCTTTGTTTGAAATATCCTAGAGAATTACTAGATATTGCTAAGCAGATAGGAGAAGAGGAGGCAACTCCAATCAAGACTGCATTAGAATGTTATACATCCCTCCAGGACAGACTAAAAAACATAATGCCAATAGTCTATAAACACACGAAGATGGCACAAGTTGCACATCGGAGAATGTATAATAGTGATATTAGTAGGAGGTTATTTGAGATAAAAAACTTAGTCATCTGAAAACTATTTTTAACCAAATGACAGGGACCATTTCAGACCACAGAAAGAGTAAGCGAAGTGAGAACTCCAGAGTTAAACCAACCAGTAAAACATCAGGAGCAAATATGTCATATAAATGACCTAAAGTCTTGGAAATAGACAGACAGCTGTAGTCAGTCTGACAACTGAAATTACAGAAAGGACTATTATCAGTACCCAAGGTGGTGTTAAATGAGACCTATCAAAACCTCAAGAACAAGTAATAAAGGAGTTTTTACTCCACAACAAAAAACTTTTCTCCAAATTTCCTTGGAGAAACAAGATTGGCCTGGGTGAAAAAAGTCAAGTTAAGCCTTACTGAATACTCAAGTCTTACAAAGTTTGACAGCTACGCAATGCCAACGGTGGATAAGGTTTTTGAGAGAAATCGATAAAAGCTAGATTCCCAACTACCCTGGATTTGATAAAACGTTACTAGCAAATTCCATTAATGGTTTAGACTTAAGATAAAACTGTCTGTTCAGCGTTTAATGGCCTGTTTCAGTATGATGTGCTCTCATTTTGCCTTCATGAGGCACAAACTACATTTTAGTGCATAATGGACCAAATGCTTAAGCCCCATAACTTGTACACAGTAGCAAATTTGAATGATGTCATAAATTAATTAATTTGAAAAATTGGGACTTGTACCTTTCAAAAGCTGATTCTTTTAGACTCTCCAAGATAAGCAAGATCCACAGTAAATGCCCCCAAAGAAAGCTCAGGATGATTGAAATTAAATATCTAGGATATGTAGTAGGCAAAGGGACTATCAATTCCCAGAGGGAAAAGGTTAAGGCAGTGCAAAATTGGCCAGTATCTCAAACAAAGAAATGAGTGAGAGGTCTTCCAAGGCCAAGATAGACATTATAGGTAGTCTGCGTTGCACTTTTCTAGCATCCTCTCTCTCCCCTATTGAATCTTACAATGGGGAAAATGGCAACCTAAGTCAGTTGGAACCCTCAGGTGAATGCCTTTCATCTTGAGCTCTGAACCCATCTTGGCATCAATTAACTTCTCTAAGCTTTTTATTATGCACACAGATGCATCAGCAATGGGCTTAGCTGCAGTGCCATCTCAGAGAATAGATGAGGAAGAACAATACTCTATATATTATTTAAGTAGAACAGCGGACAGAGCTAAAACCAAATAGTCAGACATTGAGCGTGAGCATCTGACTGTAACGTGGCTCTAGAATCCTAAATACTATCTCTTGGGAAGTGAATATAGCCTTGTCACTGATCATTTACCATTGCTATGGCTGCACCAGCAGGAAGAGGAAAATGTCAAGCCTTGCAACCAGGATCTATCCCTCCAATCCTTCTGTTTTAAAGTACAGCATCATGCTGATGTCAACTACCACAAGGCAGGTGGTCTGTCAAGGTTTGGAAGCCAGTGGTTTATAGATGAGCAGGTTAGATGTATTGAAGCATGGTGATTTCCACATGAAAAGGAAATCATTTTGTCATGTTTCTGTATACAACCTTATACTTGAACTGCTGTTATTTTTTTAGTGTATTGAACACTATGATTACACCTTTAAAGGAAGATTACCTGCTGTTGTGTGAAATATTGCTCTGGTGCAGACCTTATATATTTAAATAGCGCGAGAGAGAATGGAGAGGTTACATAATTGTCTGAAGGAGTTTGTGAACACAAGAGTGTAAACCATAGCACTAGTTCTGCACAGAGTCAAATCAGGGTGATCAATTGTCCAAAGGAGAGTCCTGGGGATCTTTACATCTAAGTCTGTGTTTTTGGACATTATTGTACACCACAGATGCTGAAACATTTAATTAAAAGACCACAGAAGTTTGGTTGGCATTTTAGAGAAACCCAGAACGAGTGAGGTATAAACAGTGGTGTAGCCAGGAATTTACAAATTGTAAACACAGCAGATAAAATGCATGTCTCTGTAAAAAGCATAGGTCATGCCACTGCACGGTGATACAACCTTATTCCATTCTTTCTCCCCATAAAAGACAGAGGACATGGAAAAGCACTGCAGAACATAGTATACATTCTCTCTATGACACACTGGCTTTCTGACATTATATAACTCTTTGTAGACATCACAAAGAGTGATTTTTGGCTACAGTGATGTTTTGCAAACAAGACTCTGCATGACTGTCAAACCTGTTTTACAGTGCAGCGGTAGGACAATTTTGGGTACCACATCACAAAAGCCACAGAGGTCTGTTTACACCAGTGTTGATATAGCAATGCCCCATCTGTACCACAGCATACTCATGCAAATGCCAATATGCACTACTAGTAATTGTCAGCACTACAACATGAGAGCCAGGCCCACAGAAGCACATTAATTTTAGTCCCTCCACAACCTCTGGATTACTTTTTTCCTTGTTTTCTTACAGTTTGTCTTGATCTTCAAGTTTTTTTTTTCCTGCATCATTTTCAACACATAACTGACCAAGACTACGGTATAGTCATTGTGGGGAAAGGATTATAATTAAGCTGTGGGTAGTGAGACTGCCAGGTCTCCACGGGCCATGGGGATCTAGATGTTCTGATGTACATTTTAGAGTCTTTTTCTAACATTTTGATTCAGTGATGGCCTAAACAAAATTCATGACTTAAGAAACAATTTCGCTCTCTTTTTTTTCTTTAAATGATGAAATGCATTGTGTCTAAAACTTAATGCTCAATGCTGACAAAATAGTAGTTTCAATAAACTGGGGAAACAGTTGCTCATTGTTGGTCAGTCCTCTCCCCAGTAAGCAAGCAGACATAATAAATAATAAAATAAAATGCTTCCAAGAACACACAAATCACATCTGGGAACATCTACCTCCCTCTGTTTGTGATTTTTTTACACATTGTCTTACTCCTCAGGTTTCTTCCTGCATTCTTTCAGTGTGTACCAACTGGCCAGTACTTCACTGTAATAACTGTGGAGGAGCTAACCTAAATAATCCAGTCATCTGGGGCCTCCTAGGACCCCCAAATCCATGATATTCTATATATTCTGAGGTGCATTCTAAGGCTCTTATTCCAACCTTCTGATCCAATTATGGCTTGAAGAAAATTCATGACTAAATAAAGTCATTGTTTTATTGTGCCTAAGGCTTACTGATCAAAATAATACAGTAGCAGTTCCTAATAAACAGAGAAAACAAATGCTTGTGAGAACACACACATCATATCTGGGACTACCCCTATCAAAAAAGTCTGTGTGACACGCAGACACGTGGTACACTTCCTACAGGCAAACTGGTGGAGTGCCATTTCATCTACGGTTTATCCTTGAGTTGTTGGTGATAATCAGTAGGTCACATGGATAAACCCAAAAGACATGAATGACATGCAGGTTCCACACAAGAGGAGTCGCATTCAAGAGCTTAGAGAACAAAGTGCTGTGAGATGACAAAACTATTCACTGCAGCACTGTACTAATGATCAGCTGCTTTCTCAAATACCCTGCGCAGGCCACCAAAGGCAGTCACTTAGTGTGTACAATGCTGGTGTCTGACTACAATGAAAAGTGAAAGAAATTGTGGTCAACGTGTTACTTTTAATTAAATACACTGCACCCGACCTTGCATATATACAAGCATAAGCCATAGTAATGATTGTTTTACACAAATTTCAGAAAATGCAGTACATTGTCTGATAATGCTCCTGCCACTCCAGATCACTGACCATCCAACAGTGATAAAACATCAACAGAGGTAGATCATTTTTATACACATATGATCTCTGCACCAATCCATTTCAGCCACTTTACTGACCTTGTATACCTCAGATGTATAGGATAAAAAATTAGAAACAGCCACAATGAAGTATTCTAACTTGCTTTAAATGAATACACACTAGTCCTACAAAGCCAGATTAATGACGGTTTAGACTAATCAGACAATAAATGGTCATTACTTTTATCAGCAGACAGCCCCTCCACACATACACATACCTAGCAGTTATATCTATCCATTTTGTTGAAAGTACACACATCAGATGTCCATTGTGATATAATATTCTGGTTACACTACTTATTGTACCTTTTTTTCACAAAAATAGCACCTGCAATATGGCATTCCCGCTTCAGTCACAATCATACCTCTCAACTTCTGTACCGAAGAATTCTGGAAAACAACCAAAATAATGCAGGGGGAACAAATGCCCAAAGTCAGGTATAATTTTTAAATATTACTCTGATTCACTTTAAAGCCGCGGTGGTACAGCGGTAGCGTTGTTGCCTCACAGAAAGAGGTTCTCCTGTTCGATTCTCAGCTGGAGTGCCTTCTGTGTGGAGTCTGCATGTCCTCCCCGCGATTGAGTGGCCTCCGAAAGACATGCGTGAATGGCCGTGCCTTCGCTGAAGGTTGGGCATCAGGCTGGCAACTCGGCATCATAAAAATCTACTGTCAGTCATTAGCGGTCCAGAGTTCCACTGTGGCAACCACTAACCGGTAAAAGCCAAAAAGACCAACAACAACTCTGATTCACTTAAAAAGTTAACAGAACAACACGTTTTGCATTGACATGCATTTTCAGAACAAAAGTAAGTAAGTAATTCTAATGTCTGTCATTACTGAATTACTGTAATCCTCATTACACAATCCTCAGTACTTCACAATTTTTGAGGGATGGGACAAAATCTGAGGAATGATCAGGGACAATTAAGAGGTGTACTTTCTATTAACTTTAAATGGTAATAGGAAAGCTTACCTCTTAACTGTCCCTGATTTTTCATTATATTTGTGCCCTTTAAAACACTATTTTTAAAACTCTACAAGAAATTATGTGGATCCTGGAAATGCACTGCAGAAGACAGTCTTGAGAACTGTGACTGTACAAGTATTTATCAAAAAGAAAAAAATACATTTTCTACTGTAGTAAACAAAGCAAAAATGAAAGTTTTTTTTTTCAGTTTCAAACTTCTGAAGCTAACAATGGACATCAGAACATATACTCACACACACACACCACACATACATATACACATACGCGTATATATATATATATATATATATATAGACACACACACACACACACATACACAAGGTAACATAAAAATGAACTGAACTAAATGGTTATTTTCTAAGACCAATAATGCCCTCTGTGGAGATAACAGAACTTTCACAGGAGCAGAGGCGCTCTGCTTGCAGCATCAAGCCTCATAATACCCCTTGAAGTCAACTACTTTCCTGTATTACCACCCTTGTCAGTTGTTATTGCTTGTTTAAAGTCTATCAAAATGAATGTTACAGATTCAAAGCACTTAATATTTTGTTGACCTGCATTACATACAACACAGGATATTTCACACAGCTTATCTACAATTACTTTCAAACAGAATACAGTATTTATCTCTCATAGTCTTACGGATAGAAAGTAAATATCCAGCTGCATATCAAATAATCATATTTTCTGCCCATATAATCAGTAGCCACCACCACATATTTTAAGTTTCAGGCTGGTATTTTTACAGAATGGAGAAGCAGCAGCAAAACTCACCCTGCCAAAACGGACTCCTAGTCATGTACATTTACATAAAGACAACCTTTCGTTACTCAGTAATTAATGTGACTATGAATTGCTCCACTCAGCAGCTGAAACTGTGCTGTTTGGTACCCTACCTATTAAGAAGACCACACACATAGGAAGTAACCCCTCCCGCAAGAAACATGAACACACACACACACACACACACATAAATAAATACACAACAGACATGCATGGACCCGCTTGCACATTGCCCAATATTCACACATAGTGTCATACAGAGATGAAAATGCATCTACTTGTATTAACACAATAATTTAGCTACATTGGCTATCAAAGCAGAATGAAACACTTCAGCCTATGCAGATCCCCACCGCTGAAATGTACAGATGTGCATAGAAGATTTCTGCACTGATATACATTTGGAGCTCTGCCCTGTACAAACAATGCCTAGTACAGGTATCTATGAATCCCATACTATGCATGCCTCCTAGCAGGTCATTGTGCCAGAAAACACATTTACATAGACCGAATCCATAGACTACTGAATTTACATGCAGTGCTATGAACTTCATTGCCTGGAAGTGAACAGCAGTTCTTATAGGTAGTCAGTGGAGGTCTGTGAATCAGGATAGTGTTTCAAAGTATGGAAGACAGGTTGCCCTAGCTTGCACACTTCACAAGCTAAGTACAGACCTCAGTTTTACTTTACAAAAAGTTTTATATATATATATATATATATATATATATATATATATAGGTCCCCTTCACATGGTCGACAGTTCATATGATCGACACTCATTTGGTCGACAGTTCATTTGGTCGACAAGCAGATTTGTCCCCTTCCCCAATGTTGTGCAACCCTGGAGTTGATATATATATAGTTAGGGGTATGGGGCAAAGCCCCCCACCTAAAATGCTTGTCGATCAAATGAACTGTCGACCAAATAAACTGTTGACCATATGAACTGTCGACCATGTCAGGTAGACCCATATATATATATATATATATATATATATATATATATATATATATATATATATATATATATTTATATATATATATAAATGCATTGAACATTTAGGAATTTATAACTTCATTGTTTCATAATTAAAGACTGCCATCGTAAAACAACAATGGACAAGACCAACAAAGCATACATGAACTACAAAAATGTATTTGGCCCTTAGTGCATCACAGACAACCCTTGTTTGACTGGTGGTACAAGTTCTGGGGACACCATTTTGGGGGGGGAGATGGGAGTGAGCGACTGACTCCAGCTCGCTCACTTTAGGGAGGACAGAGATTTCCTAGGCTCATTGCAATAGCAGCATTAAAAGTTGGGCAAACTCCTCATTGCAAGCAGTATACCTTTTGATCGAGAGGTTGCACCTGCACCTCCGATAGACAGCAAGTGCAGGGCTTGCAAGGCTGCCACAGAGTGTAAGGGGTTAGGGCACACTCCCTGGCAGCATTGTGATGCTGCATCAGCATTCTCAGTCTCCTCACTGGCCCCAGACATGGTTTCACTTGAGCCCAGGGAAGGCTAGGGTGGGTCCAGTAGACTGAATAAATGAGGAGAACTGCTGGTAGCAGTTGACGGTCAGCTGTAGGGAGGGGGTGCATAAAAAATAAGTCAAAAAAATTTTAATACTAGTTCAGCCATTTATAAATGCCTCATCCATTGTCATTAGTTTACAAGTCTAAAGCCATTCCCTTTTCACAAGTAAATTGTCAAAATGTCTACCTTATATGGTATGTCAAGATTTTCTGACCTGTTATTATATTTGCCTAATGTCACCAATTAAAATCAGATCTTGTGTCTCAGCTGTCATTACAAAGTGCACCAAAATCTTTAAGAAAATATTGTTTTAAATGGCAAATAAAGAAACTGTTTACAAGCAGTAATGTTTTGTACTTTTATACGTACTGCTAATGAAATCTTGTGAACTCCAAACTTACTGAGTTAAGCATGTTCTTTCATTCTTACTTTCACTAGTACACAAAAGCTCATGACTTGATAACACCTTTTAACTCATATTTATTCTGTTAAAATGTTTAAATTGTATAGTTCCAGTGAGTATTCTGTCTAATGTTAAAATACCTCACTGTGTTGTAACTGTGCTACATGTTGTGAATACAAACCTCTAACAATTATAAAAGAGCATATTTGTTCTTTAGAGTCTCATGTGTCTGCAGATCATTTATCTGGATCTGGTTAAACAGCTTATTGTTTACAAGCCTTCAGTTAATATTTTTTGCAAATTAACCAGCAACCAGTGTTTTGAGCCACAAGAAAAAGAAAATTTGCAGAATGCCACCTTCTCTCTCTGTCTGTCACTCAACACACACACACACACACACACACACACACACACACACACACACACACACACACACATACATACATTCATAGCTCACAACCTTCCATCTCCACACTGTGGAACAATAACTGTCATAATGTGGAACAACTGGCCAACATGTGGAAGACTCACTAACAGCTTGCTAACAACTTCAGCTAGGAAACATATGAGATGGTCAAATGTCGTACTTTATACTTATAAAAATTTCTTTTGATGAATTAACATGATTCAGTATTATTTACCAAGGATATAAGTTGTAAAAATTCTTAACAATGAATGTGTGACTGACCCTTTCAGTATGGAACAATGAGGAACTTGAATTTTGTACGACTCAGAATGAAGAATGTTCCTCATAATGAGGTACACTTGCAAGATATGCACACAATATGCACAGAAATACACACAGACTCTAATATGTAAGCAATTGAGCAAAAAAGTGTAGCTGCATGTCCTGAAATAGACATGTTTTGTTACTGCCATCTTGTGGAATGAATGAATATACTCCCTTAACAGACTCAAATTGCAGTTTATACATAGAGCTAGAATTCTATAGGATAAGAATTCAGTTTCAACTCATCATCATATTTTAAAATAATGAAGCACATTGTTATACTTTCTATTAACCTTTTCATTTTACTATTGAAGGGTACCACTACGGGATTTTTCTTCTTTTTTTTTTTTTTTTTTTTTTTTTTTTTAGCTTCTTAAAATGTAGACTTGTTTCCTTACTTAAATACTTATAGTACATCCATCAGGGGAATTTGAGAGACCCAAGGACCAACAGGTTTGCTTGAGCTGCTAAAGAATGCTATTATTAAGCATCTGTACTACCACTGTTTCAAGAAGTAGCCAAGAACTACAGGAACTCAGACATGAGCAGTGAAAATACTTAATGAAAAGTCTTACTATTACTGAATCAATGCAAAGCTGAAAATATGGACAGAAAAGTAGTTTAAATTTGTTTATCTTTTTAGATCATCAAATTCATAAAAGTTTCCAAAGTTGTTGCTCTAGAGTGGATGCATTCATCACCGAATGTAAGTTTAAATACTAGCAGAAAACAGTGCAGGACCTGCAGTTCTGTAAGGTCCTTTCTGTCACTCTGAATCATTTAATGTATGCTACACCACTCTCATTATTCAGTAACATAGCCTTCTGGATACAAGTATACACTTTCACCATGCATGAGCACTTTTATGTATGGCCCACGTGGGCTTTCCATTTCCTGTCTGCTGGGAAAAATGATTTACCATTGTTAGTTGACAGCTTAGTCTCTTACATCACTCACCTGACATTGCCTTATGCATGTTCCATGGATTCTCTCACTAGAATTGTCATCTATGTGTGCCATGAATTATTTCTACTTGAGTATCTTTCCAGAGAACTGGTACCATCTATTCCTCCTGCACTAAAAGTCTTTGTTTTTGCATACTTTTTTTGATAAATGCTGCTCACCCTGTACTTCTCTGATTCCTTTCAGATGTATGTGAAATTCCCTACCCTTTTCCCTATGGGATCATCTACAAGTTACCAAACCATATGAGCTTAGATCACAGTTGCCTGGCAACATTTTTTTTATAGATGACCACATACACCACTTAATGACCGCATTATACACATATTTATAAATGCTGCTTAATATAAAGTACCCCCCAACACTTTATAACAGTAGCCTGGAAACCAGCAACATAAACACAAACACTATTACACCACCTCATACACCACGCAACAAGCAATTAACCATATGCATAGCCAGACCCCCACAGCAGGTGTGCAACCATGACTAATTTGTACGAGACAAATCACAACAGTGGTAAGAGCACACTGACTGTATGCTTATGACCCATTTCTGCAAAAAAGAAGGCCAGTAGCCAGCAACAATATTTCTAGGATACCCCCTACAAAAGAGAACATAACCTGCTCTCTCCAATGTGCATGTGACCCCAAGACATAAAAAACATGAAAGCATCCACCTTCATTATGCATTTTCATCCTATAAAAGTAGCAAGTAAGCAAACAGCAGCAATATGAACAAAAACACCCTAAACATCCTGTAAGCACACAGCAGTATTCTGTTTTTACTACCACAAATAGTCAGTATGCAAGCACACAGCAGGGTTATGAGTATCATTCATGAAAAATACATGCCATTCCAGAAACGATAAGTAAAAACATGTCATCACTATGTTTGTCCCTCAAAAGCAGCAGGTAAACACACAAAAGTGCAGTGTACAACACCCCCCACCAAACAATAAGGTCACTGCATTAACATGCATGCCTTCTTCTCCCAAGAGTCCAGTAAGCACACAGCACTATTATGTGTATCCAGTCAATCACACATTAATTATTAAATCCCCACAGACACTAAGCATACATCACCAATATGCATGTCCTCCCATAAGTAAATGTTAAGCACATGGTTCTATTACTTATGCCCCCACTCTCCCTTGAGACCACATGATCGAGTTTCAAAAATTCGAAAGAAAAGAAAAAACAAATCTATGTTTTTTCAGGGGCCAAACCCCCTGCAAGTTATATATACCAACTCCAAGATCGCACTACAGTGGGGAAAAGGGTAAATTCACTTTGAAGCAGTTCTATGTAAATTGGGGTACAGTGGGGATCAGGGAATTTACCCTTTTCCCCCTGCAAAAACTTAGATTTGTTTTTCTTTTATTCTGAGTTTTTGGAAACTTGATCACATGATCCTGACCATATGAATTTCAAGTTTCCCAAAAACCTGATGAAGTCACATAAACCCAAGTACAACAGAACTCTGCATTTACTACCAACAAACACAGTAAAACAATCCACCACACTTTACCCACACTGGTGATAAACAGGTAAACCAAACCAAAAACAAAGTATTTTTGCCAGTAAAGTAAGATTATTTCCTGCCTCTTAGATCTTGCTTTACTGGTGGTGGATACTTTGTTTTTGGTTTACCAACAAACATGGTAGGTAAGCACACAGCACTGCTTATGTAGGTTTATCTCCATAAACAGTAGGTAATAGCACAATACCAGTGTTTATAACACACCAAAAAAGGTCTACAACAATATTCAGCATGCACCATAAACCCCCAAACTTTTCCTTGGATATCCTACAAAGTGCCTTCACGCATACCACACCCTAATACTCAGCCTCAACCCTCTCTCTGCAAGTCCTTACTAAATCTTTTCTACAAGCATAAAACATCTGCATAAACATCATACCCCAAAATAGAGCTCAACACCATTTCAATTATAAATCCTTTTCAAATATTGTGTAGAGACATGTCTGCATAAGTACCATACGTTACTATGCAGACTCTGTATCTAACCAAGTTGAACATAGTCTCTTGCAAGTAAATGTAAACATTAAAAAACTGCAATGTACACTTGAACATGACAAACTGAGCCTGCATTCCCCATACTGGTAAATGTCTAAATGATGAAGTTGATAAGCACACAATATCACAATGTGTGTGCCCTTCCCAAACAGTAGGTAAAGATGCAGGAATATTGTACATGCCTTCCTCCAAAAAAAAAAAATAAAATAAAATAAAAAAGCAGAAAACCAGTACTGTGTACTGCATATTTTAATGTTTAAAGTCTGCTTACTGCATACTTTAGAACTATGCTCAGCCAGGAAACTACACTGTCTGTTGATCATCAGCCTCCTGTTGTCCAATTGACCCATGAATCTCCCTTTCATTTGAGGAAAAAGTTACCAATAAAGGCCTTCATTTAGGCAGACTTCATTTTTTTTTTAATTGGCCCTAGCCTCACAGCACATGGATAGTAACATGCTAAGGGTTCAACATGCTATCTGTCTGTGTGTGTATATATATATATATATATATATATATATATGTTGGGTCTTTCGGCTTTTCCCAGTTAGGGGTTGCCACAGTGGAACTCCGGTCCGCTAATGATTGGCAGGAGATTTTTACATGCCGAGTTGCCAGCCCTAACGCACAACCTTCAACGAAGGTACGCCCATTCACGCATGTCTCCACACAGAAGACGCTCTAGCTGAGAATCGAACCGGACGTCTTGCTGTGGGGCGACAACGCTATTGCAGCACCACCACTGCAGAGATATATATATATATATATATATATATACATACATATACAGTGATTTAAAGACTAGAAATACACAATCTAAATGCTAGAATTTAAAGGCATGCATACCGACTGGAATGCAGAGACAGGTGTAATGAGCAGAATACAATGACAGGATATATTGAGTGGAATGCAATGACAGGTCTACCAAGTGGAGGAGATGAGGTTAAAACTGAAACAATGGCATTACGCTAACTTGATGTAATGTTCTTTTGGGGAGTACATGAAATAGGAAATGGAGGATTTCTTATACCAGATGGTGTTGAATTCCACATAACAGGAAACAGTTTGTGTGAAAGTTGTCTCTTGTACAGTTGGTCTAAGCAGGACACTAGTGTTTGATCCTGCAGTGTGAAGTAGGTATTGTAATTAGGGGAATATGCACATGGAGGACAGAAATTAAAAAAAGGTAGCTTACAGGTAAGGGTAGTAAACAGAAAAGCAACCTGGGTGTCAGCATTAAGTGTATTGGCAGAGAGCAGTAAGTTAAAGTGATGAGTGTTGTTAGCAAATAAAGTAATGAAACATTTTTATTTCATATTTTCTGTATTATTATTAAAGCCAAAGAGATGGAAGCAGCATTTCAGTTTGGGAATGAGACTTTTTGAAGCAGTACAGTAACCCTTGTCAGGGGTAGGGTTACCACCAACCCTCTTTCTGCAGGGCAGTATATATTTTGTCAGCTGTAGCCTAAAACAAAAAAAATACTAGAAATCATCCTCAGATTTTAAGACAATAAGTATTTTCTACCTTTTTTCAAGTTGTTTCATAAAACAGTTATTGTGTATTTGAAACACCTTTGTGTGATGTGAAACAGTATAAACAACTGAAATTCTAGAAAAAGTGAGCATTTATAGTCAGGAGTGAGGAAGTGAGGGAGTCTTTAAGACAGTTTTAACTATTGGCGCACTTTGATGTCATGAGTTCAATATGAGTATCAAAAGTTAGACAGGGAATCAAGCTATATATCAAGGTATTCATAGGTACTTCTGTTGGATGGAGGGAGGCAGTAAGTAAGGAAGACAGTTGATGGCTGTGTGGTTCCAAATAGTATTGATTATTTAGATGATTTTTGGAGAACTAGTGGCAAATCCGATTAAAGTCATTTGTAGAGTTTTATATAATAAATACATCACTGGCAGCTCTAAGAAAGAGAAGGTCATCTGTATAAGGAAACATTTCAGCATTTTAGAGGTCCTGCAGTAATGTATTTACACATAAAATGAAAAGGATAGGTCCAAGAATACGATAACAGCCTTGATATACTCCAAATTTCAAGTGGATGCTGGGAAGATAGTTTGTAGGTCATGCTAAAGAGTTAGAGCCAAAATTGAGGGAGCATAGCTGTTTTTTGAGAAAAATGTGGTTTATGTGCTGAAGGCTTATTTGAGACATAAGAAGAGAATATATGTTAGAAGTACCTTGTCAACATTTGAAAATATGGTGTTTGTAACGTGAAGAAGAGCTGTGTTAGTATTAAAAATAGGGTGGAAGCCATGCTGTGTAGTGAAAAAAGTACTTATCTTGTATGAATTGTACAACCTGATTATAGAGGATTTGCTTAAGAATTTTTGCTGTGAGTGAAAGTATGGCAATTGGACAAAAGCTATCTAATTGGGCTGGCTTTCTGGATCTTTGAAGTGTGATGACTAGTATACTTTTCCATACCATGGGTGCAATAGTAGTAGAGAATTAGAGCTTAAATATAAAGGTAAGTGGCTAACAGAAAAAAGAAGCACACTTTTTTAAAGAAGCACATTTCTTGAGAAATTCTGGTAGAGAGGTATAAAAGTAGGGGATGCCCTATCAAAATTTTATGAGAAGATAGTAAACATTATTAGATGAAATGGGACCAAACTCAGATGTTCTGGTAGCTGACTATAGGGAAGTTTTTTTGTGTGTTTTTATGAGTAAGTATATGTTGAGTGGATTAATTACTGGCCTTTTGCTCAGGAGATGGTGGGTTGTTGTATGAATCATTTATGGATATGCAGGTGAAATTCCCAAGATTTCAAAGAAGTTTCTTAACCTCTCCCCAGAAAGATTTCGAACTGCCAAGAAAGTGTTATCGGTGTTTAATTCAGTAATTACAGTTGACTTCTTTTAAATTTATTCTAGTTTACTTGGCAAGCATAGCTATGTTGTCTGCTTAACTGAATTTTTATGTCTTTATTTATTTATTCATTAGTATTCATTTACCAGGATAATCTAACTGTGCACAAAGTCCATTTTTGTTGGCTAGGGGGAGAAAAGCTGAACACAAAATGCATACATTACATTTACCAAAGGTTACAGTAACAAAGAGTAATACAAGTCTAATAAAAACATTAGAAACATTTATCAGTTATTGGTTAGAAGTCAAATGTGGATGGTAATCTTAAGTATTAAACCAACAAAGAAAATAAATAAAATATCTCAGACACATATCACATGATAACAATCTTTATTCACACCTGATACTACATTCAAACACACAAATTCCACTTTTACTGCTGTTAAACCCACTATCACAGTTGACATGCTCCTCCTAACTTCCCTAGCCTCTTTACTCTTAATTCTCAACCTCACTACAGCTATATCTTTGCATACCCCCACACACCAATACACATCAACAACCTCCTCTAACCCTCTCCCCAATAAATAACACAGCTTCTCACGTATCTACTCCCAACTTTTCTCCTATACCTTCCCATTCTATTACTACTATGTAGTGCTTGAATTGAGGAACAATAAGAATTCATGCAACTGGTCACGGTCTCCATCCCAGAAAATGAGGATATCATTTTTGAAAACTAAAAATGCTTTTAGTACCTGCACTTACCAACATATTTATGTGACCAGTTGCATGAATTCTTACTGTTCCTCAATTCAAGCACTACATTCCTGAAATTCTCCATGGAAACGAATTCTGACTTCATTAGTTATTTAGACAGAATTACATCAATAGCGTATTTTTCTCCACCATCTATCGCAAACCTACATACTCGAACTCCTTTCTCCATTTTGAGAGTGGGCACCCTGTGCATCAAAGAAGATCCTTAGTCAAAGGCCAGGGGGTGAGACTAGTCCGTATGGTTAGCAGGATGGAAGATTTCCAGAAAGAAAGGAATGTTTTATTGAGTATGCTTTTAAGAAGAGGATATCCGAAAGAATTTGTTACACCTTTGTTGGAAGAAGTTACTAAAAAGAGATTAGAGGGACATTTATATCCCTTACTAGGAATGGATATTACCAGATTGTGTGCACCATTGGAGAACAGTAACAACCATACTGATCGTTTTCACTATGGGCTCATCCTCACATACACCCCACAGTTCCCACTGATTCGGGACATTGTTTTCAAAAACTGGTTCATCCTCAACAGTGATGAAAGCATAGGTCAGAAGGTTGGTGAAGCCCCCGTAGTGGTTTACAGAAAGGACACCTGCATCAAGAATATCCTTGAAAGAAATCCATGTAGTAGCACCACCGGTAGACTGGGAAAAATGACTAAATGTGGGCAGTGCACGCAGTGTAAGCACATATTAGAGGGAGACAGGGTTTTACTCAAAGGTTATGGATGGGTTAGATTATTTCAGAAATATAATTGTGGCAGCAAAAACGTCATTTATGCCAGCATTTGTCAGACTTGTATGTGCTTCTATATTGGAAAAAACAAAAATGCTTTTAGAACCCGCATTTACCAACATATTTATGATATAGATAAATGTAATATTACAAATGCATTAGCCAAACATATCAACCTTCACCCAGGTCACTATTTCAAGTTTATAGTTCTTGAACAAATCATCATAGATGAAAGGGGTGGCCCTATTGACCATATACTGGAGTGAACTATTATGGCAACTGAGGGTCAATGCCACCACTAGCCCAGGGCTCAATGATATGGTTCACTTAGCAGCTTTTTTAAATGAAAAGCAGACTTTTGCATTTAAATATTCCATGTTTTTTACAACCATGACAAGAATGTTATTGATTTTATTTGTTCTTGGTTATGAAAATATAGTTACAAAGAGATATAATACCTATGGTCAAAATTTAAATGACTTGCTAGTAAAATGCATTAAGGGAGCCTGTACCTTTAAAAGTGGATGTATTTTTATAGTCTTTTTAATTGATTTATTGCACTGGTTATACAAGACTCAGTGTATAACTAGATTTTATTCTGAAGAAGTCATAGTTAAAAATTGACAAAGGCGCTCAATAAACTTTTACTTTTACTTTCCTGGTCGTCCAGTTCGCTTTGTATTTTCTTAGTTTTGCTCCTTTTGGTTTACCATATATTAGAATCATAGTTCACTAACAAAGTCAAAATTATCTCCTAAGAGGTCTACTTTTAAGTCGGGGTCTGAGGGGTACAGACTCATTGAGGCCATGCCCCAAATCCCCTCTCATCCTGACAATCCAAGTAGATTCCAGATCTTCAGTTTTTTTGCACACATCACCTAGCCTAACACTATCTATTATTTTACCAGTAACTTAGAACTTAAACATATGCTTGGAATCGGTACTTATAACATGCTTGGCAAGTGCATTAACCTTATTCTACCTGCTTATATTGTATATGTGCTCCCTTATACGTTCTTTAAGTGTTCTGTTAGTCTTCCCTATGTAGAATTTCATACATTTTTTCACAATGAGCAAGATATACAACATGCTTGCTATGACATGTAGCATGTACCTTAAACTTATATGATTTTTTTTTGGTCAGGATGGTAAAATTCAGCACTGTTGTCAATGTAAACACAAAAGTTACAGTGGCCACATGGTTTGGTAACAAAATCACTGTCCTGGGTTGAAATCTCCCTAGGATAGCATAGTCTTCTTTTTAAAGATTTAGTATTCCTAAACTGAATTTTGGGTTTATCATCAATAAGCCTTGTTATCTCAGGATCGGTAACCAAAGCCTTCCAGTGCTTCTGAATAATATCTACATATTGAGAGACATCACTAGTGTAATTCAGGGGGATTCTTAGCTTCATGTCTTTGCCATGACCGCCTCTTTTCTTGTCTATCTTGACCTTTCCATCCAAAAAATAGGGTTTGGCCTGGGCATGCCTCAAAGCTACCACCTTATTAACATTTGTAGAAATAAACTGTTCATTATAAACTCTCTCTCTCAAGTTATCGACAGCTACATCTACCTGCGCGTGAAAGTCCTCCTGCCTAACATTCAGCCTAGATACTCTGTAAATTTGATTACATTACCACATTTCTGGAAACATAGAAAGGATGTAAACTGTCTATGCAACAAGTGGTTCACATAACATTCTTTCCTATGGAGTTTGGTAAAAAGTTCTCAATCATCATTCCTTGCAACCACCACATCCAAAAACTCAATCTCATGGGGTGCTGATTTAAATGTAAATTTTAAAAAAGAAGTACTAACATTAATATAATCTTGAAACTTTAAAAAAGTTTCAACGTCACCCCCCCACAAAATAAAAAGGTCATCTACAAACCTACGAAAAAAAAGAATGTAACTACTAAATGGTCCATTTAGCACATGCTCCATTTCCCAAATTGCCATAACTGCATTGGTGTAGCTATTGGCACAAGATGTGCCCATAGCTCCACCATTGCATTGTTTATATGCCTGTTGTCCAAACACAAAAATATTGTGCTCAAGCACAATTTCTAATAGTTTTACAATCAAGTTAACCATGTGTTCATCATAACCAGCATAATGCTCTAATGCTCTAAGAATGTAGTAATGCTAGCAATACCCTCAATATTGGGTATCACCGTAAATAAAGAAACTACGTCCATGGTGACAAGCAAAAAATCTTCACAAGCACTCATAGAGACATAACTATATAAGTCATTCAAAAAATGCTCACTGTCTCTCAATACATGCTTCAAGTGATCCAACATAGGCATTAAATGCTTCTCTATAAATATCGAAGCAGGTTCAGTGCGCCAATTCCTACCTGAGACAATAGGCTAATGGGTGGGTCCACACTGTTCTTATGCAGTTTTGGTAATCCCTGTATAAATGGAACTGTAGGTTTATCAACAAACAAATAACTAAAAAGCTTATTGTCTATCAAATTCAGTTCCAATAAACATTGCATCAGTATATGCATATGCATATCATAGTGTTATTCACCTGCGCATGAGATATTCTCTCATAAAATTCCTCTTCATTACGCATGTCACTCATCTTGTCCACATACCTAGCCTTGTCCAACACTACAATAGGTCCACCTTTATCAGCAGGCCTAATAACTATGTCCATATTATTTTCTAAACTTCTAAGGGCCTCATTCTCTTTTTTTGTTAGATTAAAATGTTTCCTGTTTCTATATGAAACTGTTTTGTCAAACTTCATGTCATATATATCCTGTATACACAACTTTTCAAATGCTGTCACTAATAAATTTGGCTTAGGTATAAAGCCACTTGGTTTTGAAAAACACTATTATTAACATCAGTTGCATCCTTGTTCACATCATTATACAACAATTTAAGTGTTAAATTCCTTGCAAACATTTTGACATCATAAATAACATCAGTAAAATCAGACTTACTGGCAGGTTTGAAAGATAGACCTTTCTGCAACACATTGTATTTGGGTCTGTATTAGCTCACTGAACGCTTAGGTAAGTGAACGGTGATTAATCGACCCCATGTAAGCGAAAGCTTACATAACCGAACTATCAGAACAGCGATTTTTTTCCAAGGGAATAAAAATCGCTGTTCCAACAAAAAATAAAAAAAGAAAGCACATTAAAACATGAAATTAAGTGGGGGGCTTTGCCCCCCACACCCCCCTACTTAAATATACCAACTCCGAGACCGCACTTCAGTGCCAAAAATGGCAAAGTACCAAAGCGGCCAAACAAATTTTTTCCCAGAGAAAGAATTTGCTTACATGCCGCTTTGATATTTTGCAGTTTCGGTTTTGTCAGTTGGACCAAGATGCATTTGAAAACATGCATCTTCGGTATGCTGATAGGAACTTTTAGTTATGTACTCACCATAACTTCAGATGTTTGGGATCCATCTCGCCTACATTCTGAATGATGGGTTCGGAGCCGATCCCTCGGCTCCGACTCGGCACGCTTATGCCAAAGAGCGAAGTCTCTTATTGGCTGAGCTTACTATATCCCAGGATGCACCACCACCAGTCCCCCAGATCTAGTTTGTCCGCATACATGCACACATGCATACCCTGCTTATATAACATCGTCAGATGAAACAAGATAAAAACAGTAGAGCTCAAAACCGTTCAACCTCTTCTGATCTGCAAGGCAGGGGAAGGAGGGTATCAGGAATGGGCGAGATGGATCCCAAACATCTGAAGTTATGGTGAGTACATAACTAAAAGATGTTATGTGATCCTATCTCGCCTACATTCTGAATGATGGGACAGCCCCTAGCACCTGAATCCTGGGTGGCTCACTGGAAAACACTCCTGAGTACCGTGGAACCAAATGAAGCTCGCCTTTAGATGCCACATCCAATTTGTAGTGGGAAATGAACGTGCGGGTTGGACCAAGTAGCCGCAGCACAAATTTCCGAAATAGCGAGCTTGGAATGAAAAGCTATAGAAGTAGCCATAGCTCTGGTAGAATGAGCTTTGATAGATGATGCAAGTTGCTTATTCAAGAAGAATAGGCCTGAGTTATGCAATCTCTGATCCATTTTGAGATTGTAGCTTTTGTGATGGTTTGGCCCAATTTATTATCTGAGAAGGACACAAACAACTGGTCTGACTTACGAAGTTGCTGAGTCCTGTCTAAATAGAAGCGTAATTGCCTGTGAACATCCAATTTATGGAGAGTGTATTCTGCTTCATTAGAGAATTTTGGAAAGAAAACTGGTAGTTCTAGAGATTGTTGAAGACAGAAACTAGAGCAGACCTTTGGGACAAAGGATGGATTAGGCCTAAGTGATACTCTATCTTTGTGGAAAATCAAATACGGTGGTTTAATAGACAGGGCTTGAAGCTCTGAGACCCTTCTTGCAAGTAATAGCCACTAAAAATGCCGTTTTCCATGACAGATATTTTAACAGCAGCCGGTTCAAAGGGGAGATGTTAATGCGCCGCAGCACCAAATCCAGATCCCACGGAGGTGCAGGATGAAAAACTGGTGGTCTTAACAGGCTCGCACCTTTAATGAATGTTTTGCATAATCTGCTGCTCATCAAAGGAGGATCCGTAGATTCATGGAATTTAGAGATAGCAGCTAGTTGAACTTTAATAGTTGAGACAGAAGATCCCTGATTAAATAGGGATGTTAAGAATTTCAAAACCTCTGGGACAGGAGCAGTGATAGGGTCTAAGCCCTTGAGTTGAGCCCAGATAGCAAACCTCTTCCACTTACTGAGGTACAATTTGTTAGTGGTAGGTTTGTGGGCCGAAGATAAAATGTGAACAACTTCCGGTCTAGTGTGTGACTTCTAACTAAGGTTGGAAGTGGAGGAGCCAAGCTGTCAATTTCAGAGATTGAAGGGACTGATGCCAATGTCCCGACTGATGGATTAGCAAATCCGGGATCATGTCTAAGGTCCACGGATCGTCCACTGCATGCTTTTTCAGGTAAGGAAACCATATCTGACGAGGCCAGTATGGGGCAATCAGAATCATTGAAGATCCTAGTTGAGAAGCCTTTTGAATAACTTTGGGAAGGAGTGGAATTGGAGGAAAGGCATAAAGCAACCCTGTTGGCCAAGGTTGTGCTAGAGCATCCATGGCTGGTACTTCCTGATGTGGAATCAAGGAGAAGAACCTTTGGCACTTGGTGTTTTGTGGAGTAAATAGGTCGCAGCACGGCCCCCATCTCTTGAAAACCTGGGCTGCTACTGCGTGGTTTAGAGACCATTCGTGAGGAGAGAGAATTGTCCTGCTTAATTTGTCCGCCAATACATTTGACTTTCCGGGATGTGGGTCGCTACCAAGAAGCGGTTGGTAGCTACAGCCCATTCCCACACTCATGGCCTCTCTGCAAAGGGGATACGATCTGGTCCCTCCTTGTTTGTTCAGATACCAAACCACCGACATGTTGTCTGTGTGGATGGCGATGATGCCCTGAGGAAGGAACTTGTGTAAGGCCTGTAGGGATAGAAGTACAGCCCTCATCTCCAACACGTTGATGTGGAGAAGAGCTGTCCGAAGCCAGGATCCCTGAACTAGCCTGCCCAGACAATGCCCCCACCCTATCTGGGAGGCATCTGTCGTCAGGGTAACCACTGGAGGGAGAACAAAGGGTTTTCCCTGATCCAAGTTGGATGTCTGAAGCCACCAGCGAAGGTCCCTTTGCATATTTCCGTAATCATGATGTGATGATTGAGGGAAGATCTTGGAAGGACCATTGAGTTGATAAGAGCCACTGAAGAATCCTCATGTGTAACCTTGCTAGAGGAACTAAAAGTACCGTGGCAGACATTGAGCCTAGAACCTGTAGGACCATCCTGGCTGGGGCTTTGGATCTTGAGATCAGAGCTAGAACTTGGCCCTGTAAAATTCGAATCCTTTCGGCAGGAAGAAAGACACGCATCAATCTTGAGTCTATCTCTGCTCCTATAAACTTTATGCGCTGAGAGGGCAGCAAGACAGACTTTGACCAATTGAATGTAATCCCTAGGAAACACCCAGGGAGATGGTGGCTTTGAGGTTGTCCATAAGTAGATGCCTGGTGGTGGCAGTCAGGAGCCAGTCGTCGAGATAGGGAAACACTTGGAATCCAAGACTCCTCAGGTGAGCCGTCACTACTGCCAAACACTTGGTGAACACCCTGGGGGCTGTGGTGAGACCAAAGGGCAGAGCACAAAATTGGTAATGACTGGTTCCCAGGCTGAAGCGCAGATACCGTCTGGACGCCTGATGTATCGGTATGTGATAATAGGCGTCCTTGAGGTCTATGGAGCACATCCAAACATCCTTCTCCAACAACGGGAGAATGGATTGCAACGTGACCATTCGGAATTTGGATTTCGTGACGGATAGGTTTAGTCTGCTGAGATCCAATATTGGTCTCAGGTTCCCTGTCTTTTTTGGCACTAAAAAGAACCTGGAGTAATTTCCTGATCCGACTTGGTCTGTGGGGACCGGTTGGATGACTCCTTTTTCTAGCAGCTTTGAAGCTTCTGGCTGCTATTTCCCTTTGACTGGGTGGTGGGTCCGGGATTCTCTTGGACGGGGGTGAGGACTTGAATGGGATGGTGTAACCTCCGGCAATTATCGCACCCATCTGTCCTGAGTGATTGACTCCCAGGCTTCTAGGTGCTTGGCAAACGACACCCGACTGGCTCGAACAGCACAGCCGGGCAATCCTCATGTTGTATGGGAGGCTGAAGAGCCACGAAAGGACTCGCGGTCTCCAGAATTGCGGGCCCTCTGCCGCCTCTGGGACGGCGTCTCCCTGAAAAATTTCCCGCCTCTGCCTCTGGACGGGAATCTTCCTGCTGTTGGGAGAAAAAGATTTTCGAACCACATTTTCCCCTCCTTTGGCCTTGGGGTAAGGCCGAGGGAGTGGAATAACGGGCCCCACGGCAGATAACGCCTCTTGCTCACAGCGGTAAGGGTGTCTTTCACCTTGGGTCCAAACAATGAGGACCCATCAAAGGGAGCGTCGAAGGAAGACTTGAAGGCCTCCGAAACTGACACAAGCGGAGCCAGGCTTGTCTACGAGAGCAACGCCTGTGCCTGCCGCTCTACCCGCCGGCCGCATAAGAAATGAGCCTCATGGACGAGTTAGCAATGGACGTAAGGATAGCCAACTGAGAGCTAACGGACTGGGCTAGCTGCTCAGGTAGGTTACCCGAGAAGGAGTCTGACAACTCCTTGACCAGATCCCTCTGAAGCCTGGTAAAATGTGCCAAATAATTCAGAGACCTTAAAGTAAAGGCCGCTGAAGTCAGGGTGCGCTTCCCTATCCATACTCCTAGACTCCTTATTAGGAGGATGGATGGACGTTGAAGCCTCTGCCACGTCCTGTTGTGTAGCAGATGCCACCACCATGGCATCTACAGCCACGCCTTTAGTAAGGAACTCCTTCTCGGGGAGCAGATAAGAATTTGTTTGGGCGAGAAGGGACTGGTTCCACGGTATCCGGGTGTTCCCACGCCCTTCGACAAACTAAATCCAGAAGCTCGTCGAAGGGCGGAGACACCCAGGAGGCGGAGGGCTGAGCCCCAAAGGCCTTGAGGAGCACTGATTCGTCCGCAGAGGGGGTTTGGACATCCAGCCGCCTCGTTGTTTGAGGATCTCTAAGATGTCTGCAAAGGAGACATCGTCCGAGGACGACTTAGGGGACCCCTCCGCATCATCCATATCCGTGTCCGATGTAATAGACTCGGGGAGTCCACGTGCTTCCTCTATCTCTTCCTTGGGGTTCCTCTGGAGATGACTCAAGAACCCTCAGGAGAGGGAACCCCACTGGGGTAACCTCAGGCCTCGGGGCTCCGCTGGCTACGGACAGGGAACTGCCAAAGACCCAGTCTCCA
Organism: Protopterus annectens; assembly: GCF_019279795.1. Classification (NCBI taxonomy): domain Eukaryota; kingdom Metazoa; phylum Chordata; order Ceratodontiformes; family Protopteridae; genus Protopterus; species Protopterus annectens. The sequence continues at coordinate 460,520,673 of NC_056750.1, forward strand.
CGCCCAGGGAAGGTGCTGGTAGAACCGGAGATGACCAAGAGGATTTGGCCAAGGCACTCCTCATGGCCCTGAAAGCCGGACCCCAGAATCCTGGGAGAATCCGGTCTCCGGGCCATGATGGCAGACGGAAGTCCAAGCACCGAGAGGGAGGCTCGGAACCGAAAGCAAAGGTCCCAAACATCACCCTCGGGTCCAGCCAAGAAGTCCAAACTCGGACCCGAGGGTTGGAGTAAGGGTCGGAGCCGACCCTGAGATCTCCACCGGCTCCAAGAGCACCTGCTCACGGAGCCAAGCAGTCGGAGGAGGAATGGCAATGGGGTGGGTCATGGTCATCGGCTCCGAGGCCAACTGGGTCGGAACCGAAACAAATTTTTGGAAGACTGGGGACTGGAAAAGTCTTTGGAGCACCCTGTCTATATCAGAATCCGACATTCTCAAGACCGAGAGGAAACAGAACGGGTTCGAGAAGACTTCTCCTCGGCCCCACGGGACTAGGGGGCGACTCGATGAGAATCGGCGCCGAGGAAACACACACACCAGATTCCATCGGTGCCGAGGTAGACCGCGCCGAGGAGGAAGTGTCTGAGCGGGCGACCCTTGTCGGCTCCGAGAGCAGTGGAGCCGACGAAGGTGACCCGCCTCTCGATGCCCCAGCCATCGGCTCCGAAGCCTGAGGAGTCGATACTGGAGGCATCGAGGCAGACCGTTCCGACCTCGGCTCCGGAGTCTTTGGGGCCGAAGGAGAGGCCTGCCTAGGTCTCTTGGCAGTCGGGTCCGACGGACTGGTCGGAGCCGAAGCCCTTTTCTTTTTGGCAGGAGTCGGAGCGGAAGCCAAGGCTTCTTCGAAAGAGGGTTTAATCAAGCCTTTGAGTATCAATTTATTTTTCCTCTCCTGGAGGACCCTAGAGGAAAAAGCGTGACATACGCTGCATGACTCCTGCAAGTGCTTTGCCCCTAAACAATACACACACAGTAGATGGTCATCAGTAACAGACATCTTAAAAGCACATTTAGAACATTTCTTAAAGCCCGAAGGCCTATGGGGTTGAGACATGTTGATACACAAATCTAGTCACTCTGACAGGAAAGTACACTAAATTTTAACTACTGAAATAAGCTTACAGTAATAAATAAAGCCGACTCTTCCTGTAAAAAGAACAGGTAACTCTAATCCAATTTGAACAACTATTAGAGACCCTGTAATTAAAATATTAACAGTCCGGGAAGGCCCTGAATGGAGGGGGGCCGAAAACAAACTGAACTCAATCACACACAACAAATCCAAGTCCAAATCGTACACAAAGTTAACGATAGCTGTTAAAACAGCTTTTGTGAGCAAAAACAGCAAAAAACTGACAGAAAAGTTAGTTTAATAAACTACTTAGCCCAGCCAGCTCGAGACCACGTCTTCGCAGGGAAGCGGCAAACGAGATCTAGGGGACTGGTGGTGGTGCATCCTGGGATATAGTAAGCTCAGCCAATAAGAGACTTTGCTCTTTGGCATAAGCGTGCCGAGTCGGAGCCGAGGGATCGGCTCCGAACCCATCATTCAGAATGTAGGCGAGATAGGATCACATAACATCCCTTGTTTTCATACTCTGATAGCACATAACTGGAAAGGTTCCAAACTAGTCCTTTTTTGCATTCAGAAATGCTCTCTTTATAGTGTTCTGATTGTTTATATTGCCCTCCAGTTTCCTTTTGTTTTGACTTCAACTTCTCCCTCTCTCTTGCTCCCTGATAAACTTATAATTCTGCTCCTTCACCAGTAATGGAAAATGAAGACCGTACTGCCCAAAAGAATTCCCACAAGCAGAGCTGTCACCATCTGGCTCCACCATTACAGTAGTGTCCTTACCCCCTACAGAGTCTCTGTGGACCAAAGCCGTGATCACATTAACTTTTTTCCAAGCTCCCTAGTCTCTATTTGGAGCTGCAGTATTGTCTGATGTTTGTGGTGCATCATTTTCACTCATTTGTTCCACATGAGTGATGCTCTGTATCTCCGACCTGATAATACTGCCATCTACAGTCAATGTTACAGCTTCCTCATTGATGGGTCTCACATTAGTGATGCTGGATACCTCCGATCTGCTGAAAGCACCATCTACAGTCAAATATGTAGAATTATTCTCATCCCTGGATTCAACTGCTTCATCTCTGGGCCAAGTAAAGATATTCCCCAGGTGGAAGTCTTATTAATTTTCCCTTTCTGTAATCTGGCCTCATACACAGATAGGGAACTTAACATATCAGTCAAGTACTGCTCTAAAACAACTTCCGGATAGATTTTTACCAATTCCAAGTATTTATTATTCACAGAATCAGTTAGTGCCATGATTTCCCTCTCTGCAGCAAGTACTAGGAGTTTAAGGTAGTTAAAACTCGCTTGAATATTTATCTTCTGCCATTCCAGCAGAAGTAAATTATCGCCACTAGTGTGAGACGGCATTTTCAATATGCGTAAGCCTCGTGGCACAATACATTTAGCCAAACACACTTCTAGGTGAAATTTCTGGTATTGACTTCTCTTCAATTTATACAAATCTTTCTCAATGGCAAACAAATGAGTCTTTAATCCAATAATGTCAACTGCATTGCTTCCCTCTGTGGTACACTCCATAGAGCAGCCAAGTAGGGGGTTAACATCATTGGTTATTCTAGTTAAAGATTGTTTCAATTTTTTACCAGTAGTCACAGAATCAGTCCTGGCATCAACAGAACCATTATCCAGCATAATTATTTCATCTGCCATCGTGATGAGCAAAGTGATAAGAAAAATCAGCAAAATAGAGAACAAAAAAGTTATCATTGACAAAGGCTCAAATTCTGCGTCAGGAAGAAACAAAAGTCCATAAATCCAAAAAGAAGCTGACACAGACACGACCACAGTATCCAGTTCAGAAACTTTACTGTATGTGCACAAAACACAAGCGCTTTCACTACATTAGCTTCATCAGGTGTATAAACAGCACAGTAAAATACAGCACTTAAATAGCATTAAAGTCACAGTCACATGATACACTCTAATCAAAATTTAAAAGTACATAGCATATATTTCATCAACGCATAAAAATATATATAAAAACTTTTTTATTACATAAAAATTCAAGCATACTTATAATAGGGCCATAGTTCAAAATATATAAAAAAAAATTATTACATAAAAATTCAAGCATATTTATAATAGAATCATAGTTCACTAACAAAGTCAAAATTATCTCCTAAGAGGTCTACTTTTGTTTCTTCCTGACGCAGAATTTGAGCCTTTGTTAGTGGTAACTTTTTTGTTCTCTATTTTGATGAAATTAGTATTGTTTTACTGTTTAATGTTAGCCAAGAGTGCTCTTCTCATCGCTCGCAATGTGCCTAGAAATGATTACTTCTGTAATTTATACAGAGTTACATGCATTAGTAGCATATTCAAATACAATTGTAATTTTTTTCTAATTAGACCTGTTGCTCCTACTACTATCAGAAATGCCTTGGTATCTTTCTTACACATTGTTCTCTTTTTTGCTTGTAAATCCTGGTATTATATGACCTTGTGTCTCTCCGTATGGAAGACACTGTAATCACTGGGTGTAGCATTTTCAATGATCAATGCTATTTTTGTCTTTTTTCATGGACTTCTATATCTGGTTTTCTCTCATTTATTTTTGAACTGTTCGTAATGGGTGATTTCATGTAATATAAACGCCAGTGCTCCTTATAATTTGTTATGGTTCATGTTTTCAGTGCTTCTCCGCTACTTCTATATTATAGTGTTTGCCGAGTCCCCAGTGCAACAGTCTTGCCACATTATTGTGCTTTTTCAATATACTGGCTCTCTGCCATAAGTGTATCACACCCAGCAATAAGATGTGCAACTGTTTCCAGTTTTACAGAATCTGCATTTCACTGTTTCTCCACATTTTCAATGGTCTATGTAAACCAGTGTGCATGTAATCCACTATTCTGGGCCACAATTATTAGCCTTTCATCTTTTGGTTTCAATTAATCTCTTATTAACCATTCCTGCATTAAAACCTGGTCCACTCTAGAATGTTCCAGGAGATCTCTGTATTTGACACTATATTTGTGGATTTTCTTTTTTTTTTTTTCCTTCTCCTCTGATCCTTTTCTTTATATTCTGTCTTTGTATTTTGGCATATTTAGCTGCTGTTTGATTTTTGTCTACTACTGAGTTGATTTCCATCCCCACTTGATGCTGAAATGGCTCTGCTAAACAAAGCAAAGACATTATCTTAGATGACTTCTCATGTTTTAAAATCATCACTATGCTTGGAACTGATGAAGTCAGCCGATATGTATGCAGAAGCATGTCTGTAAATCAATACATCTTAAATAATCATCAACAAGACTGAAATGAGTACAATATGTTTGAATAATCAACACAAATTATCTAGGGCAACTTCAGTGCAGTGTCCATTGGTAACACTAGTTTCTGTATTTAGGTTTATATACTGTGTTCATAGATTAATGATTTGGCTGCCATAAGAGTAAGAAAGATGCCAGGAGTAGTTTATAAATACATAAGAATGGTGGTAAGCAGGTGACAGGGTATTGAGTTGTAAGTTAGAAGAGTAGATTGTGACATACAGTAGACTGGCAGTTAACAAATGCAGAAGATTTCAAGAAGGCCCATATCTCCTGCAGAGCAAGGAATGTGTAATCTTAGAATACACAGATTTTTACATGTCATTTGATAAGCACAAAGCATTTTTCTTGTTTTCATGTGCAATTGATCCCAAAATTCTGGGGGTGAGTCAGTCACCCCAAAACTGTAAGTTAGAGTAGGATAAGCACATTAATTTATAGCTTGAAGTTTATTCTCCGATGTTAAGGCAGTTTTCAATATTAGTTTTAGTCATCTGGAGTATTCCTTACTGAGTTTTATTGTCATTTATTTATGTGCTATTGACAATTCTTCATCTGTTTCCCAATATTTATACACTGCTTCCTGCTTAAGTTCCTTTATATCACATTCCTGCCACAAGTTAATATTTGTTGGTGCTGCAATTTCCTTTTTTAAAATTCTGCTTTTGCACATTTATCAAGACCAAATATCATTTATATATCATCAGAAAGTTTTAACCATTTGTAGTTGGCTTTTTTAAGGTCAGTTGGATGGAGTTCCAGATTCTAGAAACATAGCAGGAGTATAGAGAGTTCCTGCAAAGTTATTAGATTTTGTGACTAGTAATAAGTGTTTGTCTGAGAAGCAGAGGATTATATTGACAGAGTAGTGATAAATTATGTTGCTGATGCTGGGGCATTTATCTGATTTGTAGATTGGGTTGAGTGCAGTGATTAACTGAGAGAAGGTTAGAGTATATTGTAGTGTGGTCCACTGGATCTGTTTTAGAGCTAAGCAGTGGTATGCTCTGTATGGGGTAATAGCAGCACATTTTGTTATTTTATTGTAGCATTGTTCAAGTAGAAGGGTTTGGGTGGCTTGTAGATTTATAAAATGGAAGCACCACATAGAAGATTGGGGAGTAGGTACATTTTGCCAATTGTTTTTAGTTTCATTCTTAAGGTAGGGCTTTATTCTATAGAGGGCACCAATCTTTTTTATCCTCTTCTATCACTATTGTAGCTCCTCTTGCAATTAATATAAGTACTCTTCTTTTCCTTCATCCCATATATTCCTCTGAATAACCATCCTGAAAACCTTTCTTTATCAAATTCACATGTTCACTTCTTTCCAAGTGTGTCTCCTGTAACATAGCTATTTGCACTCTGCACTTTTTAAAATAGTTCACTACTCTTTCTTTTTTATATTTATCTGTGAGACCATTGACATTTAAAGACATTACAGAAAGCAACATCGTATTAAAAAGTTATTATTCCAAAACAAAAAGAGAAATCCGTGGTATCCCTCGAAGTCTTAGCAAAACCCAGTATGTAACCTATACTGGGTCCAAAATAAAGAAGAAACCTCACAGTGTGGAGGGTGTAATGTTCACTTCCTAAATTATGTTATGCATTTAGTTCACTTAATAAAAATCTAACTGTAAAATATAACTATAGAATACTTGCTCCAAATCAAATGGAAAATAGTAGTTAGTCCACAGTTGAGTTAGAAATGGAATATCCTTTATTGAAACACACAAACAAGTGATCCTAGCTGAATATAATGAAAAGCATCAAAAGCATTCCTTATATATAATCAGGTTGATTGGCGCAAGGGACTAGTTACAGAGAGTGGTTCTGTTAAAAGCATTAAGGGCATTAAAATCATTCCTTTAGCCAAGTCCCTACCTTGCTACCTAAAACTGAAAGTGAACAGCTTTACTCAAATTACAATCTAATACTAGTTTATTAACACTTTGAATAGACTAACCAACTAATACAAAACTTAAGAAACTAACTAAAAAAATGACTAACAAAAAGATCTACATCTAGACATCTACCAGAATAAATATTAATAAATATACAACTTTTAACAAAGATTGCTTTTGTATCAGTTAAATACTTCATCAGGTTTGTGTGTCAAAAACAAACTGAATATGAATGAACATGTGTGTAGATATACAACTGAAAGCCTAAGTAGGATGAAAAACATAAAAATAATTGCTAAGCTGGAAATACAGTGATAATTGTTAAAGCGCTAAGGCCATTGGGATCTGTTAAAGTGTGGCATCTAACTAAGAAAACAGTCTGAGTGTGCAAGAATGTACTCAAGAGTAATTGTAACCTTTAAAACCAAAAAAAGAAAAAGACTAGGCTCATACACATTGTCTGCACTATTAGACTTTCACTGCCCAAAAGGAAAAAGTGTAACAAAAGTGTCAGGTTTAAAATCTAAAGAAGCATTTAATGTGGAGCCATCAAAAATTATTAATGTATACATGAGCCACTTAAAGTATGTCTTTTATAACATTGTAAGTTAGTGCTAAAAGAAGTAAACAGTATTTGATATTATTTTTAAACAGGATATAAGCAAGTAATATCAGCATTAATCAGTCCCATATCAGTCTTTTAATAGTCTTTTAAACAGTGGGGAAGTTTTCTGAGATCTAGTATGCTTTTTATGGAGCAATAATAATTAAACCCTGGTTTTCTAAAGGAGTTCAGTTTCAGCTGCCTCAGTAGTTCATGTTTTTCTAAAATATTAGGGATGTCTCCTTCCAGTTCCAAAAGGTCCACATGGTCAATAATTTGAAATTTAAAGCCAGTGGGTCTTTTGTGTAGCTGCAGGTGCCGAGCCAGTATGTTATTCTTGCATTTAGCTCTAATTTCAGAAAGATGACTAGAAATCCTTCTTTTACGTCTGTTGAGCATTTTCCCCACATAAAATGCTTCACAGTCATTGCAGCTAGCCCTGTAAACCACCTGCATTGAGTTACAGTAATCTCCTGCATTGGTTTTAATCATTTTCTTTAAATAAGGGCAGAAAAACATGTTTCCCTCCTGTATGTGCTGAAAAAAGCACAATTGACTCCACACTTGTTGGTGCATGTATCCTGTGGTCTGGGCCTTCCTTCAACCCAACTCCTGATGTTCCAGGCTTTCCTATACACAAACAAAGGAGCTTCTCCAAGGATGTCCATTAAATATGAGCTTTCAGTAATTATGGCCCAGTTCTCTCTAATAACATAAACAATGCCGTAATAGTCAACAGTAAAAGTCAAGATATAACTGTTTTTAGGTTTGTTGTCCATAGATTTCTTTAACACCCTCTTTTAAGGCCTGTTAAGTGCTGGTGCATTTGTACTTTTTAGTTCAAATATAGGTTCCGAAATGCTTCTTAACACATTGCTTTTGTATCCCCTCACCAAAAGATCATTTTCAAGATCATTTAGGTTCTTAAGGAAGGGTTCCATTTTTGTGGTGATCCTAGCCAAACTGTACCCCTGGGACTTAACATTATATTTCATCCTGATGGGATGGAGACTCTTATTATGTAGCAGGAGGTTTACTCTGATAGGTTTTCTGTAAAGATATGTATCAATTTTACCTTGGTCCAAGTTTTTAGTAATCTACATATCTAAGAAGACTGCCAAGGTGAGGCTGTGGTAAGAGGTGAAATGCAGAAAGGTGGTGGTTTGAATTAGGTAGCTGATAAACTCTTCTAATTAAGCACTACCTCCTTTCCAAACAATAAAAATGTCATCAATATAGTGAAGATATACTGTGATATGTTGCATGTACTCTCTGTTATAAACATAATCCTCCTCCCACTTGCCTAGGACTGCATTGGCTAGGCTAGGGGCCATAGCTGCCCCCATGGCTATACCAATCTTTTGTTTATAGTATTAAGCACCGTATCTAAAAGTTTACCTGTTCTTTCATGCAATGCTCAGATCTGCTCTGAGCTACAACAGAATGGCATTAAATATACTGATTCCAAGGATATTGCCAATATCCTGGCAGATTGAGTCAGTGCCAACTTCACCTCCTAAAGGGCCCATCTCAATTCGAAAAGATTGCCAAATTCCGGTAATAATGGCCACACAGGTAAACAATGCACTCTCCAAAGCTAAGCATACAGCATTTATGGGACCAGATGACATCCCAGGCTGTGTACTACATAAACTACAAAATGAACTGGCACCTCATCTAAGTGTCATGTTTAATCATAGTCTCACTTCAGGCTTTGTGTCCACTGAGTGGCACACAGCTAGAGTTATCCCACTCCACAAGGGGGGGATCCACCTTGGATCCCAGGAACTACAGCCCCATCAGTCTGATGAGCCTGATCTGCAAGGCCATGGAACGTATTATCATGGAACTTATAAACAAAGACATTGGCAACCTTCAAACACTGGACCCCATGCAGTTTGGGTTCATGAAGGGCCGAACTTGTCTCCTGAACCTGACTGACTTCTTCAAATCAGTCTTCAGAGCCGTGGACAAGGGTAAGGTGGTCCACACAACCTATCTGGGCCTTGCCAAGGCCTTTGACACCATCCCCCACTCTGGAATCATAGATAAACTTACTAAGCTGGGCATTAATCCCTACGTCACTCGGTGGGTTGCTAACTGGCTTACTGACAGAACCCACACAGTAAAAGTAGCCAACTCCAAATCCAGCTCCAGACAAGTGGAGGACCTCAGGGTTCAGTCCTGGGACTGCTCTTGTTTGGCATCTACTTCTCTGAAGTACAGGCCAACATTAAGGGACTCTGGCTAAAAAAGTTTGCAGATGACTGCAAACTGGGAGCCATTACTGAATCCCCAAATGATGTGGATAGTCTACAAAAGGGCCTTACAGAAACAGATGCTTGGTGCCAGAGCCATGGACTCAAGCTCAATGCCAAGAAATGTATAGTTATCTCCTTTGGGAAGAAACATGTACCTGTGAATTACCACATAGGTGGCAGTACACTAAACACCAAAAGTGTGATGAGAGACTTCGGGAGTTAGGTGGACAGTGGTCTCACCTTCGATAACCACATCGCCACAACAGTCAGGAAATCCGTCTATGTGGCATCACTATGGGCTTTTCATCCACTGTACTCATCCCTCATTAGACCCATTATAGAGTATGTACCTCACAAGACATCTGCAACAGCTGGAAAGGCCGCAGAAATACCTCACTAAAAGAATCACAGGCCTAAAGCAGATGCCCTATGCTAACCATCTAAAAAAACTCCAGCTGTACTCTGTGGCATATCATCTACTCAGAGGTGATCTCTGCTTAACATATAAGGCCATGTCAAACCCTAAGCTGTTGGACATGCTCCACTTAAAGAAATCCCAATCCCTCAGAGCCACACACTCCAGGGATCTAAACCTTGTCATCACAATGAACAAAACATGCTGGAGGGATAGGTTCCTGACCCAGAGACTCCCCATACTCTGGAATAGACTGCCCATACATGTCAAGCAGAGTGCCTCCTTGGCCCTCTTCAAAAGGAACCTTGACGATTGGATGGGAGAAAGGAAATTCACCCCAGGGATCACGTCAGTCACCCTGCTAGACAGGGGTCCAGGGAAGTAAATATTGTGGGAAGAAATATCCAGGGAATTGTTATGGCTAGGCTTGTATAGACCCTAGGGCTGATAGCCTAGTACCAACCTATGAACCACTGCACACCAGGTAAAAGAGAAGCAAATTTATCAGGTAATGTCAAGAGACAGGTGTAAGATTCAAGCTGCTGTATCCAGCTGCCTACAGAATATTTTTTTCCTGGAGGATCAATATCATTTTTAATGCAGAACAGGGTAAGGAAGAATAAAGAAATATAAAAGTTTGTCCAACAATAAAAAGTAAGCCATCAAACTCTGCTTCTAATTCTTCTGATACTAAAGCTCACAAAGAGACTTTGCTAGTGAAATCTTTACCAATGTTGGCAAGAAAAATGCTTGAGAGACAGAAAAAAAGAGCAGGAGTTGGCTAGAAGAATCAGGATTACCTTGGACTTGAAACAGAGTCTGGGGCTGGGAGATGGAGATGAATAGGAAGAAGACCAACATAACTAACATTAATGAATAAATGTGAGACTACAAAGCATCAATCACATATGTGAAATATGGATTTACAGGAAAAAGTAACTGAGAAAGACTTGACTTTTGCTGACTTTGTTAAAGGTGTCGGGTGACTGAAAGGCATATACCCCATTTTATGTCATTAATGTTTGGAAGGACACTAAAAGGAAAGAAAGTAACTTTAAGTAAAACAATGTTTATTTTTAACAATATTTGCAGAAAATATTTCATGATATAAATTGCATGTTATATTAGTTAAACATTCTCAGTGACTGTATTTGATAAAAATACTGAAGTAAACAAGTACTTTTTTTCTGTTTTAGTTTTAAGATATTCAGACATGACATTGTAAAAATAGAAGCAAGGCTGGACAAAAGTATATTTAAGTTAATGTGCTGTAATCTTGTGTTATTGTGGTGGGAAACTTCTCAACTGTCCAGATTTTCACAGAATGTCCACATTTTTGATGTACATTTTTAGTCTGTTCTTTATAAAAATTTATGTTTTCTGGCAAATCATTGAGGACTGAAGTCACTAAATAATGACAGTTATTTGAGTTTCAGACTTCATATCCTTAAAAAAATGCATGCTAACACAAAACCTGTTGTTATAACAACTTTCTAAGTTTATGAAAGCAATATTTAAAAATTGTCCCTATTTTTGGGCCTTTGTCCTTCCATTATTTTTGGCTTTGTCTAGATTTCATGCAGTAAGAGGTTGAGAGGTATGGTGGGGAGTGAGGTGTAAAAGTGCATTAATTATAACATAGTACTAAGTACAGATTATATCAAAACTAACAAACACTCAGTTAAAAACTCAGAGATTCAGTTTAAATTCTAATTTGCATATAAGCATCTATTTAACACTACTTAATATAGCTTCTTTAACACTACTTTACATAATATAGCTTCTTTAACACTACTTTACATAATATAGTTTATTTAACACTACTTACATAATATAGCTTACAGATGCACTTGAAGTCAGTATTAGCCCTGCTCCACTCGCCCTCGCTGCGCTCGGGCTCGTTTGGCACCCCTCCCTGCCCCCAATTCTCACCCGCCCCAGTACCTCTTCTCTTATAGGTACTTTACCACACCCCTATTACAACACCCAATCACCCTCACCGTTATACTCCTTCCACCCTGCATTACCACCCTATCAGCTTTCAAATAACACAATTATTCCTCCTTCCACTCTACTACCTCAATTCTGATCATCTGACTTTATATCTGTTGTGTCATCAAACTGATTCCAACCACTTGACTCCTCCCACATTATGTTATACTACTCTTTACTACCCCTTCTGCTAGCCACTTATATACTCACTTTGTATGAAAACCAACAGCTTAATGGGTATCAGTTCCCTGCTGGACATAACATCACCCCAGCTTTAGAATATCCCACTTTTAGCCATACCATTAACATTGGCTACAACTCAACATCAGTTTCAATCTTAAAGCATACCATCCCCCGAAATATTAGCTCAAGATCCAGACACTACTACAAACTTTTATACCAACTCCTGAGGCTTATCACTGAGTATAGACCTAGTCTTATACTCAGTGGTGACATTCACCCCAATCCAGGCCCATCCACCACAGATACAATTTCCCTCTCGACCAGCAACCCAAGGCACAAAACTATAACCAATAGACCAACTAACTCTCTCCTTGACTGTCATCTTAATATTAGGAGCATTAATAATAAGGTACACAAATTGCACATCCTCCTGGCTGTCTACTCCCCTGATGTTCTCTGTCTATCTGAGACCTGGTTAAAACCTAATATTACTGACAATGAAGTGCTACCACCCGGATATAATATACACAGGCTGGATCATGCTTCAAGGAAAGGTGGAGGGGTGGCTGTACTCTATAAATCTGAGTTGACTGTGACCATAGATGTGATTCAACCACCTCAGATCAATAACTCAGAGATTATTGCCACTAGATTGCAACTTAACAAAAGTAAAAGCATCAACATCATCTGTATGTATATTCCCCCAGGTAATAATGTAGCCAGACTTGAAGACACACTTCATTGGCTATCTTGTCACTACCCCCAAGAAACACTAATACTAGGAGACTTTAACATCGACTGGGATTCTTGTTCCAAAGAATCCACTTCTACCCACATCAACTTGCATGCATTTACATAAACCATTACCACCCCTACCAGACTAGGTAAATCCAACCAAAAAGATAGTATACTCGACTGGGTACTCATAAATAGTAATCCCCAACTGTACATTGCTGGTACCCTCCCCAATGACTTAAGTGACCATCTTCTCACTTACATAGTTAAGGATAAAGCCATTACCCCACAACAACCCCTACTCAGAAAAGTCAGGAGCAAAAGAAACTTTGACCCTGACAAATTCCAGCTGGAAATTAGCTCTTGCAATTGGTCCATGCTAAAACACCTACCCTTAGAGGAGGCAGTTGCCTATTTTAACAACAAATTTCTTGGAATTCTTGATCTACATGCATCTGCCCGCTCAAAACATACAAAAGCAAGAACTGCACCATGGCTATCTAAAGAGACAAGACAAAAAATTACCAGCAGAAACAAACTATGGGCTCAATGGCGTTCCACAAAAGACCCCCCCATGATCTTGTAAAATATGGGTATGCTAGGAATGAAACAAAAAAATTTATTCTACAGGACAAAAAACAATACTAGTGTAATTTACAGACAACCAACAAGGACAATCCTCAGAAGTTCTGGGCAGGGCTGAACAATCTACTCCGCCCTGGTAAAACATCTACACCTATCCCTGTGCCACCACTGATAAATCCCCAGAGGAGGTCTCTGACAGTTTTAACCATTTCTTTACCAAAACAATTCAAGCTCTAGCTAGACAATTACCTTCTAGCTCCCCTGCCCCTGATACTTCTACCTCTAAAAAACAACTCTCATTCTCCTTCCAACCAGTGTCCACATCTCTTATCCGTAACATGATCAAAAAATTAAAACCTACCACACTCTCCGCTGACCATCTCCCCGCTGAGTACCTTCAAAAATCAGCTGATGCCATTGCCTATCCAATATCAATACTAATCAATCATACCATAGCAGAAGCTAACATTCCCACCATCTGGAAAACATCCTATGTAATCCCACTACATAAAGGAGGTTCCTCTACGGAATTCTCCAATTATAGACCTATAGCTATACTTTCTCCACTTGCAAAGATTATGGAAAAATGTATACAAAAACAATTTATGCACCACCTAATCCAAAATCATCTCATGGCGGATACCCAGCATGGTTTTCGTCCACACCATAGCACAACCTCAGTGTTAATGGCTTTTACCAACACCATAAACAATAACCGTAACAATAATCACTAATCCTCTGCCCTATTCTTGGATCTTTCCAAGGCATTTGACATGGTTGATCACCAACTTCTGGTCCACACCTTGCAAACTTTCCACCTTGATACTAATGCCCTTCTTTGGTTTACATCCTACCTAAATGGAAGACAACAGGCTGTCCTATGGCAGAACAAGCTCTCTAATCTATTACCAAACACCCTTGGAGTACCACAAGGCTCCATATTAGGGCCCCCACTGTTTTCCATCTTTATTAATGACTTGTATACAGTCATACCAAATTTCAGCTGTATCCAATACGCTGATGACTCCACCCTGATTTGCTCAGCTACTTCTCCCACAGACCTGAGGGTCGCTACCCAGTCCACCTTTAATACCATAGAAAATTGTCTGTCTGAATGTAGATTGTTACTAAATCCCAAAAAAACTAAAATGCTGTTATTCTCTCCAACTCATAGGTCTGCCGCCTTCACCTTTACCATAAATGCAAAAGATGGGACAATAATTTCCCCTGACCCCTCTACAAAATTACTAGGTGTCATTATTGACAATAACCTAAAGTTTGACCAACATGTAAATCAAACAATCAAGAACATCAATAAAAAAACTTGGGTCACTGTATAGAATAAAAGCCTTCCTAACCCCTCCAGCTAAGATGGCTATAGCTCGCTCTCATCTACTCTCAACACTTTTATACGCCTCCCCCCTTCTCTCCAATCTAAACAAATCTGTACTAAATAGACTGTCAACCTGTTGCAATCATATTGCCAGGTTTGCCACTGGAATGCCTTTTAAAACACACCACTGCATCAATCTAAAACAGCTTGGGTGGCTAGAACTTCCCAGTCTCATACAATATAACCTGCTGATCATGGCTAACAAAATCCTCTATAACCCAGATAACACACCTGCCCTTCAAAATATTATCATCCCCCACAACAATCCAAGACTGCTTTGATCCTCAAACAAACGTCTAATTCAGACAATCAAAATCAACAACACTGCTGGAGATGCCCTCTTTGCTAACGCTGCAGGCAGAGCTTGGAACTTACTTCCAGGTGATATTACTTTGCTCTCCTCCCTAGGACAATTTAAAACTAAACTCAAACAACGTATGACATTTAACTGGCTTTGCCACTGCAACAAGCCCGGGTAACTTTCAACATGAATGTGAATAACTAACTATTTATTGTTAATTTTTCTCCTGACTAGAACCAGGGGTATCTCATGTCTGTCTATGTATTGGTTGGTAATAATACTTATGTACTCTTGTTTTACTTGTATTATTGTATCTGATAAATTGGAGCTGATCTCCCCAGGCCTCCACTGAAAATGTTCATGGCTCCAGTTGGACTATCCCGGTCAACAAATGTAAAATAAAAATAAATAAATAAATATGTAGATTTGAGATGCCCTTGGCTTAATCTAATAGCACATTTTTGTGTGTGCATAAGCATGTTGGTTTTAAAAATAAGAGAACACTGTTGTAATGAAAAGTTTTCATTTAGCAATAAATGTTCAGTGGGAGGACATCTGTATATTCTGTACTTATGTTTCGATAGAGACAAACTGTCTATAGGTACAGGCACAAATCTGAAGAGTTCTGGTCATTGTTTGCTAAGGGAATTGTAAAACTAAAAAGTAAAAAGGCAAGCAGCTTAGTAAAAAAGTATGAAATTATTGTAAGTGAATAACAGCAGCCTGGTTCCTAAATAGTTTAGCGTATACACTACAGCAAAGTATAATTTAGTTTTATTTAACAGCAGCCAGTGGCTAAAAGTTAATGTTTTCTGAAAGCATACAAGCTGATTTTCACATCTGGGAGGCGAATAAAGATAAGACAAGAGCAGACAAAAATAGTTTAAGTAGAAGCAGAGGCTGTAACATGTACCTTAGCATGGATAAATTTAATTTTAGGTTAGGTAATACCTGTGGGTGCAGCTGTTAATTTGGAACAACTGATCCTATCAGGAGGTTAAACATCATTATTTGAAGATGTACATAGTTTTTTATGTGTTTGTTTGAAGTTAATAGGTTATGGGGGATGTTCTGGAAGGTTCCTTTTAGAATGCCGAAAGCTTAAAATAGTGAATGACCTAAAGGTCGGAAATGCCGGATCTCGATCTGCTTTTTTGTGAGATGGCGATACAGTGAAGATTGAAATATTTGCCCTTTCCTCACTGTAGTGAGATCTCAGAGTTGGTATATGTATGTATGTATGTATATATATATATATATATATATATATATATATATATATATATATATATATATATATATATATCATTGATAACATCATTGGCAAATACTTGAAGACCATACCACAAATTTGTAAAGATTCATGGTCCTTTTTGAGCATGATTAATGATGTCCAATTCGACAGCGACCTCAACGTTTTGACCATCGACGTGGTCGATTTATACACATCAATCCCACATGAGGAGGCTGTGGAATGGATTGAACTCATGCTCTTAGAAAGTGGGGCCCCGAACAATGACATTAGGTTAGTCACTACACTATTGGACATTGTCCTCTCTTCGAACTTTTTTATTTTTGAGGACCAGTACTATCTTCAAAAGAAAGGCATAGCAATGGGTTCCCCTTGTGGGAGGAGTGTGGCTAACCTATTTGTAGCCTACTGGGAAAAGAAACATCTTTTCAACTATCCAATCTTTATGGAGAGGGTTTCAATTTACACCAGGTTCCTTGACGATGTGTTCATGTTAATTAAAGGGGGTGAGGAGGTCGCTTTGACCCTTGTGACTCATATGAATGCCTCAACAGAATTTTTAAAATTTACATATCATTTTTCACCTTTAGAGATTGACTATTTGGATGTCCAACTAGTTAAAGATGTGAGGAACCAAAGATTTAGTTCATCTGTTTTTAGGAAAGCTACTTATTGCAACTCGTTTTTGCATTTTTCTAGTTTCCATCCCTGGAAGCAGAAGCGCTCTATCGTTAAAGGGCAACTAGTGAGGGCTGCCCGAATGTGTAGCACAGACGAAGGCTTTGACTTAGAGTGCTCCTTTCTTAAGGACATGTTCCTGAACCGTGGTTATCCGAACACCCTTATTAGTGGGCTGATAGAGGAGGTATCAATGAAACGTATCAATGGTATTTATCTCCCATTGCTTTCACATACAACGATTTCATCTATGGTTGTTACTGGGTCTATGCCAATTACTAGTTCACCTGAACCCACCCCAACCATAGATAACTCAGACCTAATTCCCACTAGGTCTAATAATACCAACTTTAATGTTGGGTTTATTTCTCAATATAACAATAATTCTGGATCTCTTTGTTCTATTATCCGCAAGAATTGGTATTTTATAACCAATTCAGGGTTACATGAGAGGTTAGGGGTGACCCCCTTATTCATATTTAAAAGAGACAATAATCTCAAAGAATTGTTACAGAGAAATAAAGGAACAGACCTCATGGTGAGACAAAAAGGGACACATAGCTGTGGGTGTTGTAAATGGTGTAGATTTCTCCGGGTAGGCAACTCCTTCACTGTGGGTGCGAAGAAATACTACATTAACCACAAGATTAACTGCAACACTAAATCAATAGTCTATTTAGCCCTTTGTGACTGCTGTAGTGCTTTTTATGTAGGTAAAACGGATAGGCGTTTTCGCGACCGTATTTACCAGCATATATATGCCATCAAGAACAGGAGGAGCGACAACGCCCTCTCTAAACACATTTTGAGCAACAGCGGTCACAGTTTTCAATTCATGGGCATAGACATTATTAAGTGCGGCATTAGGCGGGGTCTACAAACACTAATTTTAGAAAACCGTGAGTTAGAGTGGCAACTCCAATTAGATGCATTCTCCTACCCAGGGCTTAACGATAATTGTAATATCGCATGTATGCTGAAGTATAGAAGCTACCTTAGGTAAATCGATTGGGGATTTTGACTGGTTGGTCCTTGTTGAATAGAACTATTGAGGAAACCAAATAGGTTTGTAATAATTATATGTTTGTAAGTGGAAGTTCTGTTATGGATATTTTTCACTCACACATACATTTTACCTTCAAATTACCTTCATTAAAAGGTAGGCTGTTTTTGTTTTAAAGCAATGAGCTGTTATTGTTATTATAAATATAAATACATATTTTTTAGAGGGGTTTAATATGCAACTTTTTTTGGGTACATATATAGCGAGGGCTGTTGTGAAACTGTGGTTAAGTTTGCCTGCTTTGTTCCTGTCATCTTGTACAAAAATGACTTTTTATACAAACAATCTTTTTGTAAAAATGATTCCTTACATAAAGGACACTTCACTATTTTTAAATATTTTAAAATAATTATGTTTACTTAGATCTAATGTACTTCTTTGCATATACAGGAAGTGACATCAATATCTGTCACTTGAGAAGGTTTTAAAATCATGAGAATTGCGTGCTTTCTTGTATGCTGATGAAGCTCCAGCTTTACAGGAGCGAAAACGCTTGTTTCTAAAAAGTGAAATAAAGGTGTTCCAGTTTTAACTCGTGGCTATTGGGACTTGGTTCTGTGTTTAATATATATATATATATATTTATATTTATCATTCATGTTTTTGGATATTCATTTATGTAATATAGATTCGTTATAGAGATATGTTTTTGGGGGGATCATTAAAACAAAAAATTCTTGTAGAATGTGACATAGGTTCAAATGGAGATGACAAGAAACAGTATAAAAGATCAATCTGCCAAACAATGTGTACTTATAACACAAAAGCTGGAAGCAGACATTTAAAAAGCTGTCATATACAGTAGGTGGGAATAATAACTTCTTCACATAATGGCTACTCTGTCCCTATTATTTTGGAACATGAATGGCCTCACAGGTACAGACAAAAATGTAAGAGTATTGAATTATATTAAGAAATACAGAGTGCAAATAGCAATGCTACACGAGACACATTTGGAATGAAGTAAGCATGTGAAATGAATTAAGAAAGGATCTCGGGACTGATACTCAGCAGAATATCAGGGACAAAGGAAATAGGGAGTATGTATACTGATTGCTAGAAGATCTCCAATAGTGATAGAAGAGGGGAAAACATAATAATGGCAGATTTGTGGTAGTGAGGCACCACAGGCAAGGGAGGAGGATTATGCTGGCATATATTTATATTCCACCTAAAACTGCTATTATGGAGCTTTAGAAAAAATTGAGAGAAATAATCAGTGGGGACTGGAACATGATTTGCAACAGTGAAGATCTATCTTGGGGACCTAGAAGGGAAAATATAACAAAAGGGTGTAGATCTCTCAAGAGATTTATGAAAATATTTGGTAGGGAAGATGTGAATTCAGTTTTAGGAACTTAGAATTTACATATTCCTCAAGGTACAAAAACTGGGCTAGTCTAAAGAGAAACTGTATTCCACAAGAACATGCAAATTCAATTGAAAGCTTCAACACACATCCAATAGCTATTTCAAATCATGTACCAATAAAAGCTAGTATAAATAATAAAGTAAAAATGACACACTGGTGTTTCTCCACCAACCCGTTAAAAAGAGAGGAATTTACGGAATGGATAGTGTTAATTATTCAAGAATTATTAGGGTAGATAGAAATTTCCTCAGAAGTTATAGATAGTGAGGGGGATACAATGAAAGTTGAGTTTAAAAATAGTGTATAAATAAAAGAAAAAGAAATATGGTTAAGAAGCAACAGGAATTATTTATAGAATCTGACAAAGTTTAAGAATTGCAGAATAAGGGAAATCTTACAGAACAGGAAAAGGCACAACTGCAGAGTACTAAAGAGAAAATAAGGGAGTAGCTGGTTAATATGCATCGGTTTAGAAGGACTGTTAAGCAACATTTTTATAATAACTGCAGAGCACAAAAACCTTTAGCACAATGTCTTAGACAACAGAAAATAGAAAGTGTTGTTGACAAAATTAGGGAGCATGTAACAAGAAAAATAACCAGAGATCCTGTAGAGGTATTAGAGATATTTCAGAACTTTTATAAAAATTTGTATAAAGTAGAGAAATGTGGAAATCAAGAAAGAGCACAAATGGAAATATTTATTGAAGACTTATGTATGCCAATGTTAGAGTTATATGGCACTCAACAATTCACAGTTAAGATAGGAGGAAAGGAAAAAAAAAACATTGATGTATAATCAATCTACAGGAAAGTCTCCAGGAATAGATGGCATTCCTGTGGAAATCTGGTAGCTAGGAGAAAAAAGAGATAAATATCTGGAAGGTTTTGTTTAACAGTATTTTAGAAGAAGGGGAACCATCAATATCCTGGACATAGTGTATGGTGGCCTCAATACCTAAAGACAGCAAAGACCCATCAGTCCCAGCTTTATATAGGCCCATTTCAATTTTATACCATAATTATAGTGTTTGTCATTAATAGCTAAAAGAATGGAAAAAGTGTTGGTAAAATTAATAGATATGGATCAATGTCATTTTGTGGAGGGGAAGCAAACATTTAACAACATTAATAGAATGATGATCCACAGGGAAGCAGAGTATGGGACCCGAAAACATCCCAGGCTGTATCCTACATGAACTCGGGCATGAACTTGCAGCACCATTAGGCACCCCATTCAACCAAAGCCTGAGTACCGGCTTTGTCCCAGCCGAGTGGAGGACATCCACTGTCATCTCTTCACACAAAGGTGGAGCATCCACCATTCTAGGAAATTATAGACCCATCAGCCTAACTAGCCTGATCTGCAAGGACATGGAACAGATTATCATGGACCTCACTGACTGGGACATTGGCAACCTTCAAACACTTGACCCCACATAGTTTGGCTTTGTCAAAGGGAGGTCTTGTGTGTTAAATCTGGTCGACTTCTTTGAGACAGTCACCAAAGCCATGGATGAGGGGAAGACAGTGCACACTGCCTACCTTGACCTGGCCAAAGCCTTCAACACTATCCCCCACTCGGGCATAATATTTTTATTTTATTTTTATTTTAATATTTGTTTACCAGAAAAGTCCACCTTGGAACAAAGTCAATTTTCAGTGGAGACCGAGGAAGAAATGTTCAAGACATATGTCTTTACAACATGGGAGGAAACCATAGTACTCGGAGAAAACCTACTTGAATCCAGGGAGGACATGCAGACTCCACACAGAAGGCACTCCAGCCAAGAATCAAACCAGAGAACCTCTTGCTGTGAGGTGACAACTGTACTGCTGCACCACTGTGCCATCCAGTAGATAATAAATAAACTCTCTCAACTAGGCATCAGTCCATATATTTTCAAATGGGTAGCAAACTGGCTCACTGATAGAACCCACCTAATCAAAATAGGGGAAGCCACCTCAAGTAGTAGACCCATAATGAGTGGTGTACCCCAGGGATCGGTCCTGGGGCCTCTGTTATTCAGGATATACTTCTCTGAGGTGCAGGCCAAAACCAGTGGGCTATGGCTGACTAAGACTGTAGATGACTGCAAGGTGGGCACAGTCATCAATTCCCCAAGTGATGTGGATGTCCTCCAAGAGGGTCTCACCCAAACAAATGACTGGTACCAGAAACATGGCCTCAAGCTGAATGCCAAAAAATGCATCATCGTCATCATCCGCTTTGGAGAGAGTGATGTCCTCACATATTATCACATTAATAACAATGTCCTAAGCATGCAATTCGTCGTGAGGGATTTTGGCACCCAGGTTGATAGCAACCTGACTTTTGACCACCATGTTGCTTCCATTGTACAGAAAGCTTTCTACATGGCCCACCTCATAAGTAAGGGTATCTCATCCAGGGACAAGGAGGTCATAACATCCCTGCATTCTTCACTTATAAGGCCAATTATTGAATACAATGTCCCCTTTGGTATATACCCTGCAAAGCACTTGCAGCAGCTGGAGAGACCACAGAAAAAACCTCACCAGAGGAATCCAGGGCCTCAGACATCTACCCTACACAGGCTAAAAGCCCTGTCCCTCTACTAAGTTTCATACAGTCACCTCAGAGGTGACCTCTGTCTGGCATACATAGCAATCTCAGGCCTCTCCTTGATGGGACTGCTGCATATCCACAAGTCAAGCTCCACTCCAGTAACCCGCAAACACGACCTAAACCTGGTCTGTGACATCAATAGGACTTGGTGGGACATATTTGTGTCCCAGAGACTCCCCCATCTTTATATGAATACACTCACTCTCCACATCAAGCAGGGTACCTCATTATCTCTTTTCAAGTGCAACCTGGATAACTGGATGGGAAACAGAAAATACACCCCTGGGATTCCATCTGTGTCCCTGCTGGACAGGGGCTTTGGGTGATGACATGTCTAAACATGGTCTAAACTCTTGACTAGGCTTATAAAGGCCTCAGAGCCAATAACCTAGTAACTTCCTATGAACTTGCTATGAACCTATGATAAGAAGATACCACTGTTGTTCATGAGTCTTGACGCAGAGAAAGCATTTGTCAGACTAAGCTGAAATTTTATGAGTAGGACAATGGAAGCATCTGCATTCCCTAATATAGTAATAAGATTAATTAGGAGGATATATGAGAGAACAGAAGCAAAAATTAAAATGGGAGGGGTCCTCTCTCACAAGGTTTTGCCTGAATAGAGGAACCAGGCAGGGGTGTCCTCTTTCCCCTTTGTTATTTGCTTTATATTTAGAGCCACTGGCAAAGAAAATAAAGGACTCAGAAATTCTAGGATATAATTAGTATGGCAATCCAAGAAAAGTTAGCTTTATTTTCAGACTATATTATTTTGTACCTAATAAAAGCAGAGAAAGACATCTCAGTGTTGTGGAACATTTTGAAACAGTTTCAAGTCTTTTTGATTATAAAATTAATGAAAGTAAGACAAAGACTATAGCTGCAAACTATGCACCCACATATGAATTGATTCAGCAATACCCATATTTACAAGAAAATTGGGAGTATGGATTTAAATGGAGTTGAAGACATTTATCTGGGAGGGGAAGAGGGCAAGGGTCAAGTGTGATATGTTGATCCTTCCATTAGAGCAAGGTGGTTTAGGATTACTTAATTTTAAGGAATATTTTAGAGATATACAGTTATGAGTTATATCACAAGCAGAAAGTTGTAATTCAAAGTGGAAAGGAATAATGATGAAGCAGGAGGGAAATTCCAGAAATAATGGGATTTTGGATGCAGATCCTTAAGGAGAATAACAGTCATACAGAATATTATATTCAAAAACTAGCAAAAAGTATTTTAAGAAGTAAGCAAACACAGGAATAGAGAAAGGAGATTTTGCCAGTAGGGATGTCTGTCATTACGTTTACAGAGAAAAGCAAGAGAGGACTGGTATTTACTGGATAAAACTGGCAAAGGGTCCAAGGTATTGGGAGCAAATAATCAGATATGGAATGGGAAGAGACCAAGAAGACATTTGGACTGCAGACTAGAGACTGCATCCCTATCAGGGATTGATATTAGAGTACAGGCAAAGAGAAAAGGATTGGGGAATCTGAGTGAAAGACCTTCTTTTGTAGAGGTTTTAGTTGAATCTAGAACAGAAACTGCTGTTAAAAAGGGATATTTAGCAGAGCATATAAAATATTGCATGATAACTACAGGAATCATTCAGATGGGGTTAGAAAAGATTGGGAAGAGAGACTGAATAAGCCATTTACAAGGAAGCAATGGGAGGACATATGTATGTCTGCCAAATATACAAAAAAGTCTAGAAGATTTAGAATTTTTGTTTAGAAGTGTTGGCATAGGTATTTTTATACCCCAAGCAGACTCCAAAGATTTTTTCCTCAGGTAGTTTCCAGATGCTGGAGGTGTGATGGAGAAGAAAGAGGTAACTGGAGACATATATTTTGGAAGTATAATGAGTTGGCAGACTAAAAATGTCCTACAGAGTACTCTGTCAGAAATATTGGATGAGCAAATAGGTGCAACTAAGGAAATTATTTTTTTGAGCTGGGACATAGAATCTGAATTGCCTAGACATAGTAAGGCTTTGTTAAGTTTAATTGAAGTGACTGCCAAAAAAGCAATTACTAGAAAATAGAAATTTAAGTCTAAACCAGCTGTATTTGAAGTAGTGAATATTGTAACAGAGATAAAAGAACTGGTCTTTAGATCTAATCTTTAGAAAAAGGTAGGAACAAATTACATAGAAAAAATGGAAACTGTGGGAACTAAATTTTCTACTGTCTATAGAAGATAGCATTCTCTCAGATTTCGCTTGATGAGGTATTTTAGGTCTATGCAGATCGGTTACACTTGAAAACATCGAAATTCTAAACCATCAAAATTCATATGGTCGAGACCATATCATCGAGTGTTTAGAACATAAAACAGAAAAATCCTGGAAGAACACCGCTGGATGCTTCAAGTAGTAAAAATACAAACAAAATACAAAACATCTTCCAATCAGCATCTTAATGATGTCATCCCAGTGAAACCCACCCTGAAAAATAGACGGGTATTTTACTAGATGCTGATTGGAAGATGTTTTGTTTAAATTGTGAGTTTTGATGTGTGTTATTCATCTGATGAAGGGCTACCAACCCGAAAGCGCTTATCTGTTTTGTACCAGCTTTTATTAAAAGTTCTTATGTTTACTACTTGAAGCATCCAGCTGTGTTCTTCCAGGATTTTTCTGTTTTTTGCTTCGTTTGTGTGTGCCTTTGGAGGAACCATTTCAGCACCTAGCATTGACTATTGGAAGTGTTTAGAACATCAATGTTGTCAAGGGGAAGAAAAAGGTAAGTAAAAAAGGGAAAAAGCTAGTGCAGGGCAGCAAGGTGCCCTGCACACTGTGTTTGTGATTGTGCCATCTCTGTGATGGCACTGCTGACAGGGTACGGGAAATCTCCCGTTTAACGCTTCTGCATATAGTGCTAAAACGGAGATTTCCCTTTACCCCACTGTAGTGCAATCTCGGAGTTGGTATATTAAAGTAGGGGGGATGTGCAGGGAGGCTTGCCCCCCTGCATACACTTGCTTTAAAAGGTTTTTTTTTTTGGTTTCACTTGAAAGCTTTGATGTTCCGAAATATTGATGATATGGTCTCGACCATATGACATTCGATGTTTTGGAATTTCAATGTTTTCAAATGGAACCATGCAGATCCTATATATGTCACAACCTATTTAGTAGATTTAGTCCACAAACTACCACTGTCAGCAGCTCCAGGCATTTAAATTCTTACTTTATCTTATCTCTCAGAATTATAGACATTCTTTGGGGAGCACTTATCACTTGGGCAGCTTATGGTAATGATTTAATATACTCTTCTGTTTTCAGACTTACTATATCCATAAAAATATTAAAATAATTCTCTAGGACCTTGACTTTAGTCTCATACCCTCAGATTTTCTGTTTCTGCATCTGCAGTGATGCTAAGAGGACTGACTTAGTTTTCTACTATCTGTTTTGTTCATGATTATTGTCTGAAAAAAGCTTAACAATTTTGCATGTTATTCAGTTCACTTGTTTTACTGCCTAAATACTGATGTTTTTGCAATGCTGTCAAAACAGTACTATTCAAACATAGAGTTTTACAGTACCTAACATATTGTAGTTGTCTTGATGTACATGTAAAAGACCAATTCAAACCTTTTCACTGAACTGTTTGTGGGACTCAGTTTTCACTTTTCTGTTCACTGGATTCTACCCACATTGTCAGTAAGTTACATTTTAAATGCATTTTCTACCTCAATATCCTGAATTCCAGACCTTTAGCTAGGGCTGGGTGAAGGGAATGGCTGCTCTCAGTGCAAGATGTTAGGGAGTGCTATCAGCATATGTCAGTGCTGTAGGAGTGCAGTAAAGGCAATGGTTTATAAAAGCACAAAGATATTGCTGAAGCACTTAGTACTGCATGTGACAATTTAACTAAAAGCAAGCTGCTCTCTCTAAGATCAAGAGCACTGCATCAAAGGGCCCAGATAGTATCCCATAATGCCTTCTAAATAGCATGAAACATGACCTATCAAGGCCTCTGGAAATACTATTTAACTGTAGTCTCCAAACAGACTTCATGCCTCATGAATGGAGAAAGGTAACAGTCATCCCTGTGCATAAAGGTGGGCCATCTACAGATCCATAAGTCTCACTAGTCTTATATGTAAAGCCATGGAAAGAATTATCATGGAGATGATCATCAGAGATATAGTAAACCTCCAGACACTGGACCCAACCCAGTTTGGTTTCGTCAAGGGCAGGTCATACCTACTCAACCTGGTGGACTTCTTTGAGAAGGTCACCAAAGCAATAGAGGAGGGCAAAATCATTCACACTGCCGACCTTGACCTTGCTAAGGCATTTGACACAATACCCCACTCGGGCATTGTTGACAAACTCAAGTGGTTAGGTACAAACCCATATGTCACCTGGCGGATAACCAACTGGCTCACAGACAGGATCCCGGAAATTAGAATTGGGGAGTCCACCTCTACAAAGAGGCCAGTCACAAGTGGAGTCCCTCGGGGATCAGTCCTTTGACCGCTCCTTTTTGGCATTTACTTCTCAGAACTCAAGGCCAATGTCAGTGGTCTCTGGCTGACTAAATTTGCAGATGATTGCAAATTAGGAGCTGTCATTGAATCTCACACTGACACAAATGTTCTTCAGGTGGGGCTGACACAGACAAACAACTGGTGTCAGAGTCATAGACTAAAACTAAATGCCAAGAAATGCATAAAAGTATCCTTTGGGAAGTCATCCATCCCTGGTAACTATCATATTGACAACACACCCCTTAGAGTTGACCCCAGTAGTCAGGGACTTGGGGACACACATAGGTAGCAATCTAGCCTTTGATCATCATGTGTCTACAGTGGTGATGAAATCATTCTATATTGCGCAACTTATAAACAAAGGTATGACATCTAAGTCCAAGGAAGTCATTGTTCCACTGTATTCAGCATTCATCGGACCTATTATTGAGTACAATCCCCCCTTTAGTATGTACCTAACTAGGCAAATCCAACAACTGGAACCTCCACAGAGGTTCCTCACCAAAAGAATACAGGGTGTAAGTAATATGCCCTAAGCAGAACACCTCAAGGCCCTATCCCTGTATTCTGTCTCCTACAGGCTTTTGAGGGGAGATCTATGCCTGGCATACAGAACATTGTCAGACCCCACTCTGATGGACCTCCTGCATATCCACAAAACAAAGAGTACCAGAATTACCCGTTCTAAAGACTTAAACCTTGCCTGTGATATAAATAATCTCTCTCTCTCTCTCTCTCTCTCTCTGTGACAGCTTGATTGGCTGAGCATATCCTGAAGGGGAAACCTTTAGCTGACACAGAAAGTAAGTGTTCACCCTTTATTACTTTCACAAAGAAGGAGAGGAAAGTACCTGAAGATAGATCATCTAGCAAGAGTAAATTTGCAGACAATCACAATAAAAGCAAATCCAACAACAAATAAATCAGAGTCTGAAACCCACCTTAACATTTACTGTTACAGGTACATAATATTTAGAGAACTGTACTGTGTTCATCATTCCCACTGTTTCAGTGGCATTTGGGGTAGTTCACTAAGCTTACCCTAACTGGGAAGTAGAAGGATAAGGATCCAGGAGACCTTAGAATGGTCCTAGAAAAGCCTGCTCTGGACCTTGAAAATGAATCCAGTTTGAAGTGTTTTGTGAAGATATGAACAGAGAGCGAGGTTGCTGTATCTAGAATCCACCCCTTTCCAGTACGGCATTGAAGACGATAATACCCTAGCTAAGGGAAGAGATTTACCATAGTGGGATTAACAGAAAACAATAGCAGAGGACAACCATCAGGGGACAGTTTACTGACTGACAGGTTGACCTTTATTAGCCCCCATATAGGAGACAGATAGCTGTTCAGCATTACTAAATGCCTCTCTTCTCTGAAGGTAGTACCTGAGCTGCCTATGCACATCCAAGGTATGTAGAATCTGTTTCTCCTTTGTTTTACACTGGGAGACTGATGGCTTGATTCAAGCACATTACATTCTGAAAGAACTTTAGGCATGAATGATGGATTAGTGTGTAACAAAACCCTATCCTTGTTTAAGATCAGATAGTGTTGGCCTGCCATGAGGACTCAAAGCCCAGAGACTCACCTTGCAGATGTCAGAGCAATGTATAAAATGACCTTCCAAGTAATGAACTATAAATCAGCCTGAGACGCAGGTTCAAAAGGCAATACAGTGCTTCAAGTAAAAGGTTGAGATCCCAGGGAGGAAGAATTTGCTTTTTTTTTTTTATTTCCAACAAACATCTTTATTAAATTTTATAAATGACATAGGCAATCTTACATTTATGTAAATGAAAAATAAACAAAATGACATCACTTTAGTTACAAACATTATACATCACAGACACCATAGAAACAACTGTAGTTGCAAACATTCTACATCACTTATCTATCCAGTCATTGTCAGTTAAGCATTACATGGCTCATTCAAATTCTGCCTCTTAAACCTCATTCCTTCTCTGCATATATTGTTCCCACAATTCCCATTTTTTCCTATGTAGTTTGCACCTTCCCTATTCTAAAGATCCCAGTTCCAGTTGTTTTATCTCTGTTACTATACTTACTACTTCTAGTAAAGTTGGTCTAGCCTTTGACTTCCATTTTCTAGTAATTGCTTTATGGAATCCACCATAATTAGACTCAGCAAAGCTTTACTATGTCTAGGCAGTTCTGATTCTGTATCATAGCTCAAAAAAATCATCTCCCCAGTCAATCCAATCTGCTCACCCAGTATTTCCAACAGAGTGGTCTGCAGGGAATCCCTAAAGTCTGTCAGCTCATTATAGTCCCAAAAAATGTTCCCAACCACCTCTTCCTTGCCTGTCACACCTCCAGCGTCTGCTATCCACCAGAGGAAAAATTCTTTAGAATCTACTTGGGGTATAAAAATACCTATGCAAACACTTCCAAGCAAAGATCCTAAATCTTATAGACTTTGCTGCATATCTGGGAGGTATACATATACCCCCATTGTCTCTTTGTGATTTGCTTATATACTCTCTCTTCCCAATCCTTTCTAAGCTCCTCTGATTGATTCTTATAATTATCATGCAATATTTTATATGCTTTACTAAGCATTCCTTTTTGAACAGCAGCTTCTGTTCTAGATTCTAATAAAAACTCTACCAGTGCTGGTCTTTCATTCAGGAACCCCCTATTACTTTCTCTTTGCCTATACTCTGATATCAGTGCGTGATAGGGGAGGCAATCTCTAACCTGCATTCCAAATAAATTCTTGGCCTCTTCCCATTCTTTTACCTTTCCCTTTCTGGTTATTTGCTCCCAATACCTTGGTTCCTTTGCCAGTTTTCTCCAATAAATTCCACCCCCTCTTGCCTATTATCTGTATCCCTAACCACAGTCATCCCTATTGGCAAAATCTCTTTTCTCCATTCTCATGCTGGTTTAGTTCTTAGAATAGTCCCTGCTATTTTATGAATATAATACTCTTTGTGATTTTTGTTGCTCTCCTTATGAGTCTGCATCCAAAATACCAATCTCTCCTTATTTCTTGGGCTTCCCCCTGTATCATCATCATTCCTTTCCACTTTGAATTATAGTTTTCTGCTTATACTATATATAATAGCCTTAACTGTGTGTATCTCTAAAATACCCCCTCAAATTGAGTAATCCTAGTCTGCATTGTTCTGTTGGAAGAATCAGCTTATCCTACTTGACCCTTTCTGTCTTCCTTTCAAAGATAAAATACCTCATCTCTTTTTTAAACTGCTATCCACAGCTTCTCCTCTGATTGATAAAAATATGCCTGACCTGTGTATAAGACTAAAGAGACTACAAATATTTTAGTGTCTTGTATCTTAGTATCCGTATCCATATAACAAAGCTTCCAGTTACTCAATTTTTGTATTATCTTCTGTTTAGTCTCTTCTCACATATCCTTAGTGAGGAGGAATTTGCTTCTGAGTGGGGTCTCACATGTAACACTCATTTAATAAACTGTTTGGCCGCCAAAAAAAGATGAAAGATGGGGATCCATGGGCACACAAGCTGAGAAGGCCACAAGATGCACTTTGACAGAAGCATATGACAAACCATCTATAAGTAGTTCTCACAGATATTTCAAAACCCTTTCCAGACCTCTGTTATTGGTTAGGCACCACCTACTTCTAAATGTAAGATGTTTTTAGTTGTAGGTTTTCTTTCCTCCTTAAATACCCGATGCACATCCTCCTGAAACAAGTGCCAAAAAAGTATCAGAATAGAATCAGCAAGGCTATCAGTTGCAAATGCTAAGAGAAAAAGGTGTAACATTCACCCTTAATGCTGTATGAGCAGAGCTAGTCTATGAAGAAGTTTGTGGTAATTACCATGGGCCAATTCCATTAAAAGGGAGAACCAAATTTGCCTGGGCAAAAAGGGGGTTACCATAATGAGTTTAGTAATTCTTTCTGAATCTTTAGAAGTAAATTGGGACTCATTGAAAGGGGTGTAAATGCATACAGAAACATTCCTGACTGTGAGAATGACAGAACATCTGTCTTCCAAGCATGGCTGCATGGATGTCCTGATCAGAATTTTTTTAGTTGTCTGTTTTGAAATAAGGCAAATTGATCTACATGAGGTATTTCCCACATCTGCATTAAGTCCTGGAAGACCTCTCTGTGGAGCTCCCATTAATGAGGATCTGTCCAGGATCTGCTTACTCTGTCTGCCACTGTGTTTTACTCTGATAGAATGTGCAAGGCCTGAAGAGTCGGAGAATGCTGTACATCCATATCCCAGGGCATCACTAACAACCAGCAAAGAGGTTTTGACCTTGTACCCCCTTGCTTTTTCAGATACCAGATCATGATGGTGGTGTCTGTAATCACTAGAAGAAGATCTGGAATCCATAAGTGGTGAAGAATCCTGAATCACTGCCAAAATCTCTTTTATGTTTATGTGCTTTGGCATGTCTTGAGAACCCCATAACCCTTGCACTTGAATTCCCATGAACACTGCCCCCCAATCAAAATCTTTAGTGTATGCCCTAACAGATTGGATTGGGGTCTAAAGAGCGAAGGGATTCTAGGATTCAGAAACAGTTGATTCCTCCACTACTATAGTTCCTGTTTCCCAAATCCCAGTAATGGTACCTGGAAATCCAAGGGATGAAGGTGCTAGGTCCAACAGTTTTTAAATTACCATTGATTTTATTCTGATGTGTAGTCTGGCTAGTGGCACCATGAGGATCAATGATGTGTTGCTGAGGCCACATCTAGAAGACAAAAATCAAAGAAAATGCCCCGATAAAACAGAATTTTGTCTTTTGGCAGGAAGGCCATCTTTTTATGTTGTCTATCCAACACCCCAGGATAACAATTCATTGAGAGGGTGTGCTGAAGGATTTTTGAAGGTTCAGTTTGAATCCCAGGTGGGAAAGGATGGATGTGACCTTGTCTAAGGACTCCAAGCACCTGGATACAGAATCTGCACAAATCAACAAGTTGCAGGAATAAGGAAAAATGTGGGTGCCTAGGTTCTGCCTTAGGCAGCCACTGAGGATAGACACTTTGTAAACATTTGAGGTGCAGTATATAACCCAAAGGGTAATGCAGAAAACTGATAACGTAAGCCAGTGACAGCAAATCTCAAATATTTCCTGAAATTGGGAGCAATAGGAATATGTTTCTAAGGCTGCTTGAAATCTATATCCTCCATGAAACAGTGATCTGGAAGCAACAATAGAACTGACTTTAAGGTGAGCATTATAAATTTCAAAACTTTTACAAGGGTGTTTAGAAAGGAAAATTTTAGGACAGGACTCCAGGAGCCAGGAGTGCTCCTTTTGTGGTACTAAAAAGATTATGGAGTAAAATCCTTTGTCTTTGTATATTGCAGGCACTGGTTCTATGATCCCAGCTTCTGTCATGTGATAGAGCACTGGTAGAAACAGCTCTGTCTGGAGGATGTGGGAGAATTCTCCTAAAAAGGGGAGGATTTTCTTTCCATTGCCAAGTGTATCCCCTCAAAATTATTATCAGAATCCATTTGTCTGAGACTATTTGCAGCCAGACAGTAGGACTGAGAGACAGAGAGACCCTGGAGGAAAGAAGAAAAGAAGGATGGGCAAGAGAAAGGGGTAGAGTGACTGTGACTCAGCATAGTCATTCCTTTTTAGGGAGTTGATCCTTTTTTGGAAAGGAACCCTTCTTGTTTGGTTTCAAATAATTATCCTGCCAATTCCTTGTGGATCCCTGACTTTTGTTTGGCTGGGATTTTTGTTTGTTCTCCCCCTTGAAAGAAGATTCCTTATTTGGGGAGGACTTGGGTATGTGAATCATCCCAGATACCCCATGCATTAATCTGCCTCTATCATCCCACTGTTTGAGAATCTGTGTAACAGAGGGCCCATGCACCAATTCCAAACTTAAACATGCTTCGGAATTTCAGTTATTACATCATCATATGATTACATAACCAAGCATAGTGTCTTAACACAACAGAAGAAGCAACATTTCTCTGCACATTTAAGCACATCTCTCAAAGCATATTTTGAAACCTAAGTCAAATAAAAAAAAACATTTAATTCATATAAGACTTTTATTCTGCAGGTAAGGATGCAGCAAAATCATCCAAAATGTACACACACTGTAAAATCAATTTCCACATATAGCCTTCATAACTTAGTGTTCTAAATGGTAGATTACTAGAAAGAGGCATAATTTTGCCTGAAGCTCTAATCATTCCCTATTCTATCAGGGGGTAGTGGATTAGATAAAACCAAGGACTGTTTATGTGAGCAAACAGCTGGGGAAACTACAGCAGTTAAATGAGAACAAAGACTAGTCATATCTAAGGACGGCCTATGTTTTCTCTGAACCTTTTTAGAAACTGATGGAATAGATACTAGTGTCCTGCAGACAGCTTTACAAACATCTTCCAAGAGTGGTAAGAGAGGGCAATAGCCACGAAATTTGGATTTTATCCTCTATAAGTCATATACCCTGCCTAACTCTGGGTTAGATCCTGGCTACTCCAAAGCAAAAACATCACTAAATCTAGAAATCATCTGAGGAAGAGTGAACACTTGTTTTGACATAAGCTCAGGTTCACCTTACAAACATCAGTGTGACTGGACTTGGTGTCAACCAGGAAATCGCCATTGTCTTCATTAGATTCTTCAATATTCTCTGAAACAACAGAAAGGCCTCTAGCCAAACTAATAATTGAATCATGTATAGGAACACAGCCATCTGAATTAGCTGTGTGCAGAACACTCCTAGCCAAGGAAATCATATTATCCTTATAAACAGCCATAATCTGATTATCAGCTATATGACAAAGCTTCTGTTTCTTTTGAACTCCACTATTAGATAAAATACCTGGGGAAAGAGTATTATGTCTGCCAAGGGATCTCTTACCCCAGACTACTCCTGCACCTAAAGGGTTTGGATCTCCTATGCCTGCACCAAGTAGTGTAACAGTCCAAAAGGATGTGTCTAACCCCATTCTATAGTGGCCAACACAGCTACACTAGAGGGATACAAGGCAGAAGGCAAGTGGTTTGGGTGACAAGCAGTAGCCCTGACAGAATCACTAACTTGAGGCTGAGGCATATTTTTATTTCAGTTTTTCTTTTCAGGCGCAACCAGATTTGATGGGGGGGTACCAGAATTGGGATCCATCAAGTCAAGGGACAGAACACCAGCCAGAATAATACACAGTACTAGATAATGTATCACAATAAGCACTTAAAGTTTCTAGTAATAAGTACGTCCTCAAACAACTAAACTCTGACAAACTATGCTATTATCACAATGTGATATCACAGTATATATAATGTGTTCAGAATTATTTTACAACTGACAGAAGTTAAAAAATTTCCAGTACACAAAGTCCAAACACCAAAGCAACCAATGTGCCAAACCATTGTTAAATGTTAGCTCCACAGAGTTTAACCAGATTAAACTGCCATAAAATAATGTTTAATAATTTAATCGGTGGGCCAGATTCATTTACACCCACACTAAATGTACATGATCTGTATACAAGAATATCCCACCACAATTTTTGTCCTTTCCAGTCACTCAGAAAGATCACACAAAGCGTACCTGTAGTCTACACTATGTGGTAACCTTTATGACCCCCCCCCCCCCAATATTTAATGCTGCAGGAAAATCAGTAGGAAAACTATAATTACGAGGAAGAAGGTGCGAGTTATGCTTGTATTGTCTGTTCACTCAGAAAGGTGTACACTTAGTGTAGGAGTTAATGAATCCTAGAGCTTATTTTCTTGTCAGAGAAAGTAAAATCTTGACAGTGCATTCAAATAACTTAATTTGCTGTAAAACTGTGATCCAGTGCTCAAAACACACAGAGCAGAGTCCTGCCATATGAAAATGTATACATTCTGAAAAAAATCCAAGGTCTGCAATATTTTCCTGTCAAAAGATGAAAATAAAGTAAAGTAACAACAGTAAAGACAGGCTCTGCTGTTTAACAGCACACACACTGCACCGCTGACAGAAATACTGTAAGTTTCCTCAGAAACAGTAAAAGCAAATTATTCGTGAAAGGTAGAAGCCAAATAAACCCTGCTACAAGCAGAAATTCCCACAGCAATTACTATAAACACTGAAATCAATAAAATATTAAAATAAACATTTTTAAATAAACATAAAAAATTGGACAATAATAAATCTAGCAATAAAATGAGAGGAAGGGGTCCCCAAATGAGTGTGAGCAGTTAGACAGAAAATTCAGCACTGAATCCTGTGAAGAGTTGGAGGACTTTCTTCTTTGGATGGCAGAAAAAAACTCGGCACTCACTTCTTGTGTCTGCTAAAGGTTTCCCTCTCAGGATACACTTATCCAATCAGCTGTCACAGGAAGACAGAAGGAGGAAAGTCTGAGCTTTTGAAAGCTGGCCAATACTGGGTTACATTGGCAGATAACCCAAAATGCCACTGAGGCAGTGGGAATGATGAACATATTGAGTTGCTTGAACTGAGACTGCAGTGATACTACTAGATAGTGTTGATATAAACCTTATTTTTGTACACACAGTTCAGCAAATTGTGACGTATAGACTTTAGCTTATTCCCAGAATATGATAACACACTCACATGCAGATTCACTTAGCCTGCATTTTAAGGTCAACATTCTGAATATACATTCAGACATTCATTGAGATTCATAAAAAGTAATGCCACCAATGCTATTTGAGCAATTCTACTGTGCTCAGTAGAGAGATGTCAATATAATGCCATTCAGAGAGATATAATAAAGCTGCATAGAGCAACATTTCATTTGTGGCTCATAATGTCTCTTAATCAAATGCTGCACAGTTGCAGATAACTGGTCTAGTGTTTCTCCTATTAGCCCATGCAACACATTTGCATAAGCACCTGTAAACAGACATACACACACACATACACTAATACTCACAGACATTGACACACACCCATACAGTCACACACACAGACATCCAGACAGCTGTGGTCATGCCCCCACACACACACACACACACACACACACACACACACACACACACACACACACACACACACACACACACCCTGTTGTAGCACTAACAGCCATGTTTCTGCAATAGGAATGAATGACTGTACACTGTGAAAAGACAGCATTTTTCACTTTGCTTTCCAAATAGATTTTCACTATTCTGTTCTTGGTGAAAAGCTCCAGGGAAACATGCGTGGAAAATTAGCATAAACCATGGCCCTGGAGTGCTGCTTTTACATGCAGCCTTCCCCGGCTAGACCAGTAAAGCATTACAGTCCAAAGCCTTTTTATTGCTGTACTGCTACAGCAGTCTCTGAATTGCTCTGGTATAATGCACTGAGCAATCCTGTTACAAAGAGGAGCATGCACAGTGGGTTATAAGTTTCTGAATCATATACCTCATGTTACACCCTGCTCCAGTGTTATGCCATTTCTCACAGTTTCTCAATCCAGAATTATTGCAGTCCCCTATAGTATTCCTTCTCAGTTGTATCATCAGGCTTTTATATCATACAGCTCTGTTTTATGCACACTGTCTTTTTGATTTGCTTGTACTATATTCACAAACTGCATTTCCACTGCATTTATAATTTTTGCCTTTACATCTGTCAGGTGGTACTGTAAAGTATAGATTGCTTCTATCAAGTCACCTCAGAAATGTCAGGATTCAGTAATAGTTTCTTTAAACAGGTAACTTTATTACAAATAATATGGAAGCTCAAAATAACACTGTTAATACTTGAAGAATTATTAATTGGGTTGGAGATGCTGGCAACCCTCATAGGTAAGAACTAGGCTAGCTGCATGTATTTGAAGTAGCACTTCTGCTTTTTGATTTATGGATATAATGATTCTTTCTTGGTATGAAGATAAGCCATCATGCCCTGATACCTGTGCTCGGGGTGACCCAAGAGCACTGTCTTTCTTTACCAAGTCTGCTAATGAATGAAGAATTGTAGAAATGCCAGGTACAAAATTGCCCAAATAGTTAATCATACTATGGCTTGTCTCAGTTCAGTTACACTGGATGGGTCTTGCAGCTAAGCTATTGTTCAGACTTTACTTGCATCTGGTTTGATTCCATTAGCACATATACTGTGCCCAAAATAGTAAAGCTTTGTCTTACTAAAGCAGCATTTATCCTTATTAAGTTTAAAATTTGAATTTTTGATTATCCACAGCATGGCTTCTAACCTCAAATCATGCATTTTACTACTGAAAATGTCAAGTGTTGCAGTTTTACTACATGCGGTAGCCTTTTAAAACAGAATTTTCCCATAGGGTCAATGGACGTTATCAGCGTTTGGCTTTAATTTGTCTAATGTTATTTGACAGATACCACTTGAAGCATTTAATGTAGGAAACATGTTTGCATTAAGTAGAATAGGCTCTATGTCTTCTAGTGTTGGTAATGTAAGCTTTTCACATGCACCAACATCACAGAGCTATTTTAAGTCATCACAGATTCTCACTTGATTTTTCTTTTTAATTACTAGGACCACTGGTGCGCACCACTCAGTTGGTTCAGTCACACTTTCAATAACATGAAGGATTTTCATTTGTTTAAGTTCTGCTTCCAGTCTGGACAGCATGAGAAGTAGTAGTACCCTTTGTGGTTTACTTAGGGTATATGGAACAGCATTTGATTTTGATTTTGAATTTAATTTTATTGATTCACAGTCAAGCAGGCAACTTTACCAATCATGTTTACATTGGCATAATTTATTCTAGCCATTTTTGCATACCATAGCATTACAGATCGGATTACTTATGCATGGATCACGAGGAACATAAATCCAAAACACATACTTATGCCCCTTGCACTAAGACATGGCTAAGAATTTACCAACAATCTTGCGTTTTCCCTACAGGGCTACAAATGTCAGTCTCTGCCTCATGCAACTGCAGACACATCTGGAAGCATCCATATGTAGCACATTATATCACGTTAACATCAGCCCCTGTATATATTTTAAAACTTACATGTGTTTCATGAAACAGAATTTTTGTCAGTCAGCTGAACCTCCCCAAAATTCTTTTTATACATTATTTTTGGTTTTATTAAAATTTTTGGTAGCAACCTCTTTAATTTGCATGACTTAGTTTCTCACGCTCAGGCCTATACCTTCGGTAAAATAAAGGAAGGCTTTGAACAGGTTCATTGCTCTGTCATAGTATGATGTCTCTAAACATATAGTACATTTCTCCACAGTCATTCCTCATGCATTTGCCTGATTTACTGTACTCTACTTCTTGAATATTTGCTTGGCATGGGTTCTTTTATGAACTCGGCATTAACTTCACGCTCATCATTTGTCGTTATTAACATTTTGCCTTTTTACTAATGCACCTGGCCATCTTTATTGCATTTCCAAAAGTTAGATTTATCTGCTCAGTCACAATTTTGTATCTTTATTTGCTCATTTTAGTGCAATTAAAGCCAGAATTTTCTACCAGTTCTTATAATTATCTTACAAACTTTTACACTCTTGTACTTTGCTTCTACACATCTGTGAAAACCTGTCCACTCATATAATATTTTTTTAAGCACAAACTATTCATTAATTTGCTGATTACTGACTCATATATAATATTCTGGACCACTGTGTATGGCCTTGACCTCAGAGCACATAAAAAGGATATTCACACTACCAGGCTAGTTGCCCAACACAATGTGTCTGAAATTCTCTAGGTGCAACTAACACTAGGTAAGACTACAATCCAAATTGTAGCTTGCTACAGATCCCCCACCATACACCAAGATTCTCACTACACCTTTCTAAACATACTAGAAAATATTAAGATAGAACCAAGCACCCTAATACTGGGTGATTTTAACTACCCTACCATCAACTGGGAAAACTACTCATGTACCAACACCTTTGCCCAACAGTTCTTGGAATTCATAAATTCCAACGCCTTAGATCAACTAATCCATAGTCCCACAAGGGGCTCCAATATTCTAGACCTGGTCATTACCAACATGGGAAATCGATGCTCCACACCTATGGTCACCCCCTCGTTAGTCAGGTCTGACCATAAGCTAATCACCCTTAACATCCACATCCCACCCCCCCCCCCCAGTAAGGAAACCTCCATAAAAAACTTCTCCAAAGCTAACTTCATGCTACTCAAGTCAGAAGTGACAAACATCATGACACCCATGCAGACGGGAACTGAAAGTTCAATTGCTGAATCCTACACTAAGGCACTGCACGAGCACATCCACTCATGCATGAATCGTGCCATCCCAAATAGAACCAAGATGCTCTCATCCAAAACAAGGAAGCCAATCTGGTGGTCCCCTGCCATAAACAAACTTTACAACAAAAGGAAGAAACTGTTGCAGAAAAGAGGAAAATCCCAGGATGCAAAAAACTTCCTTACCAGCCTCAGTAAGAAACTGAGATCCCTCATAAAATCCTCCAAAGCTAGTTACGAAAATAAAATTGCCAAAGATTCCAAAGACAACCACAAGGCATTCTATAACTATGTCAAGAATCTAAATGGCAATGCTCAGATCTGCTCTGAGCTAAAACAGAATGGCATTAAATATACTGATCCCAAGGATATTGCCAATATCCTGGAAGATCGATTCAATGCCAACTTCACCCCCCTCTCACTCCATAAATGGCCCATCTCAATACCGGAAGATTGCCAAATTCCAGTAATAACAGCCACACAGGTAAAAAACGCACTCTCTAAAGCTAAGAATACAGCATCCATGGGACCAGATGACATCCCGGGCTGTGTACTACATGAACTACAATATGAACTGGCACCTCACCTAAGTGTCATGTTTAATCATAGCCTCACCTCAGGTTTCGTGCCCACTGAGTGGCACAGAGCTACAGTTATCCCACTCCACCCCACAAGGGGGGATCCACCTTGGATCCCGGAAACTACCGTCCCGTCAGTCTGACAAGCCTTATCTGCAAGGCCATGGAGCGTATTATCATGGAACTTATAAACAAAGAAATTGGCAACCTTCAAGCACTAGAACCCACCCAGTTTGGGTTCATGAAGGGCCGATCTTGTCTCTTGAACCTGATTGACTTCTTTGAATCGGTCTCCAGAACCATGGACAAGGGTAAGGTGGTCCACACAGCCTATCTAGACCTTGCCAAGGCCTTTGACACCATCCCCCACTCTGGAATCATAGATAAACTTACTAAGCTGGGCATTAATCCCTACATCACCCAATGGGTTGCTAACTGGCTTACTGATAGAACCCACACTGTAAAAGTAGCCGACTCCAAATCCAGCTCCAGACAAGTGACAATTGGAGGACCTCAGGGTTCAGTCCTGAGACTGCTCTTGTTTGGCATCTACTTCTCTGAAGTAGAGGCCAACACTAAGGGACTCTGGATAACAAAGTTCGCAGATGACTGCAAACTGGGAGACATTATCAAATCCCCAAATGATGTGGATACTCTACAAAAGGGCCTTACAGAAACAGATGCTTGATGCCAGAGCCATGGGCTCAAGCTCAATGCCAAGAAATGTATAGTTATCCCCTTTGGGAAAAAACATGTATCCGTGAATTACCATATAGGTGGCAGTACACTAAACACCAAAAGTGTGATAAGAGACTTAGGGACACAGGCGGACAGTGGTCTCACCTTCGATAACCACATCGCCACAACAGTCAGGAAATCCTTCTATGTGGCACACCTCATCACTAAGGGCTTTTCATCCAGAAAAAAGGAGGTCATTATCTCACTGTACTCATCCCTCATTAGACCCATTATAGAATACAACACCCCGTTTGGTATGTACCTCTCAAGACATCTGCAACAACTGGAAAGGCCGCAGAAATACCTCACTAAAAGAATCACAGGCCTAAAGCAGATGCCCTACGCTGACCGCCTTAAAAAACTCCAGCTATACTCTGTTGCATATCGTCTACTCAGAGGCGATCTCTGCTTAACATACAAGGCCATGTCAAACCCAGAGCTGCTGGACATGCTACACTTAAAGAAATCCCAATCCCTCAGAGCCACACGCTCCAGGGATCTAAACCTTGTCATCACAATAAACAAAACATGCTGGAGGGATAGGTTCCTGACCCAGAGACTCCCCAGACTCTGGAATAGATTGCCCATACATGTCTAGCAGAGTGCCTCTTTGGTCCTCTTCAAAAGGAACCTTGACGATTGGATGGGAGAAAGGAAATTCACCCCAGGGATCACGTCAGTCGCCCTGCTAGACAGGGGTCCAGGGAAGTAAATAGTGTGGGAAAAAATAGCCAGAGAATTGTTATGGCTAGGCTTGTATAGGCCCTAGGGCTGATAGCATAGTACCAACCTATGAACCTAAAAGCATGTTTACCAGAAATTCTTCTGATTCTTCATCTAATTTAATTGCTACATGAAACTGTGCAGTTGTCTGTCTCCAGGCAGGCCAACAAAATGGTTTTGAGAAGTCAAACGGCTTTGCTAGGTTAAACTTAATAATAACAGAAGAAATTCAGTATTCTAATAATTGTTTAAATTCAGTAAAATAATGACATTTTAAGGTAAAACAACAATTTTCAGTAAAGGTGTTTACTCTGAACATTTCAGGTCACCCAGCATGGTGTGACACAGTTTATAACTTGTTCATTCATTGAGAAAATCCTTACTTCTGACACCATGTTAGGTGGAGCTATGAAATACAGAATGCTTCTATCAAATGGCTTCACAAAAATGTCAAGATTCAACATTAGTTTGATAAATAGATAAACTTTATAACAAACAACATGGCAGATCACGCTGAATAATGTTAATACTTCAGCAACACACACACACAACTAATAGTTGAAGACTTGCAACACATTATGGTACCTAGTGATTTTTTTAAATATTAAAGGGACAATGTTAGCATAGGTATATGCTCATTATATACTGTTATTTAGCAGCTTCAATTACTTTTCACCACAACATCATTTCTGTCTCCAGAACACTAATATTCTTCTTTTGTGACTTTTTAAAAACACATTTATACATAGTAGCCAACAGCTTAATATTTCTTGTGTACTTCACTTTTTTAACCTTACAATATCTGTTTTTTATATTTCAGCCAATGTATGGTTCTTCTGCTGCTCATCTGTCACTATTATTACCTTGGACAACTTCTTGGAAGAAAATATATTATGCATGTTCTTATTTTTATTATTTTTATAACTTTTAGGATGTGTCACTTTATTCTCAGATACAGTATTATGCTTATACGATTCTAACTCAGTAATTAACAATTTCTAACTGAACAGTCAGTAATTCAGTGTTAAAATACTCATGGGTTCTCTGAGACCACTGTCTCAAAGCTAGGGACTTGAGCATCTTCTAGCTCGACTAGGCTGCTGTTTGTGCTCTAACTCGAATATAAGTTTGGGCAAGCAGCTGTGGAGAGGGAACATGGGGGCTAGGATTATGAAGCAGGAGGGGATCTTAAGGGTTAGGGAGTAGGAAGTCAGTTTTGATTACAGGGAGCAAATGGAGAATTTAGATTTAGTGAGGTGATTGGAGTTTTAGGTTTATGAAGCAGGATGGGAGTTTTAAGGTTAGGGAGTGATCAGGGAATTTAGTCTCAGGGAGTGAGGTTGGAATTATGGGGTTAGTTTTAGGGCGTGAATGGGGAATTCAGGTTTAGGGAGAAGGGTTGCAGTTTTAGATTTAGGGAATGATGGAGAGCTTTAGGGTTAGGAAGAGGGAGTGGAGGTTTAGGCTAAGGGACCAAGAAGTCAATCTGGGAACTGGGTGGGAATTGAAGGTTTAGGGCTTAGTTTTCTGGTAGGGATATGTACACTATAGGATCAGGTTTTGGGAGGGTTACATAGTAGTGGGAGATCAGCTTAGTGGGAGTTACAGTACTTGTTTTTTTCAGCAAGTGGCAGTGAGCAGGTGTACCACAAGCTACAAGCATCTGAGCAACTGTAGTAGACCCAACACACATATATGAATTTTTCTGTTGTCAAGTCTAAATCACTCAGTAGCTTGCCTCTTGCATGGGTGTTTTATGTTATTCTGTCTGTGTTTAATGAATCGCAGTTGCCCAAATTCATAGTCATGCTTTCTGTGTCTTAACTCAGTCAGATGTGCCCAAAGAGTCTCTTGAATCCCATGATTTCAGGAAAGAATAAATGTCTTACATATAGTAGATATTTTTTTTTTTGTTTAGATAGATCTTTTTTTTTTTGCTTAGATAGATCATTTTTTTGCTTAGAACAACCAAAAATACTTCATCACAGTAAAACTGTAAGAAGAAATCTTTTATTCAGATTTTAGTGCTTTTGTCCTGTAAACCAAGACTTCATCAGATCTAAATCCTTAGTGCCATCCTGATTGGCTTAAATATTCACAGCAGTCACGTGATTAATAAACGAGGTATATTTAAAGAAATATATATGGTTTACAACATAATTTAATTTGTAAAAACATACTACTAATGGTAAAAAAATATAGCAACAAGAACACACATAATGAACCATAAACAAAACTTATTCATAAAAATTCAAATCCTTGCAGCCTGCCAATGCAAGGTGCGATCAGTGTTAGTGTTTTCATTTATACCTGGAGGGGAACAATTGTCTAACCTGAGCTGCCACACAGGTTCCTTAGTTTCTAATCTAATTTCCCCATTGCTCCTTCATCTGGTTCATACATATTCATTCTAATATAAAGAAAATTAATTCAATAATCCCATGACAATGTTTTGCTTGCTAACTTAAATCATTCATTTTAGCCTTGTTCTTAAAGTCGTATGATGTTGATAAATTCTCTCTAAATGTTCATTCCGTTTTGCCTATATATTACGCAAAACATGTGCAGGTGGCAATGTACACCACCACTGCTGTATTACAATTAGCCTGAGGAAATATATATTTGTGCTTCAGTATGTCTTGGGTATTACCACAAAGTGTGGTGTCAATGTAAGTACATTGTTTGCACCCACACTTTTTCATTGAAGTAACTTGAATATCAGTATGTGAAATCCTTTTGGGTATTCAGTAGTGTGTTTAAATTCTTACATTTGTTGTAAGTAAAATGTGCCTTATGACCTGCATACCTTTTAATGATCTCAAAGTGTGTTAAGTTTCAATTTCTTAAAATAATGTTTTTCACCAGAGCAACAATACAAGTATAAATTAATACCACTGCTTTATTAAATGCAGAATCATCCATTTTTGACTCATTAGAAATAGAACCCACTTTTAAATTTTGTAAAAATCTACACTTTCTTCCCTCCAATAATTCATCACCTATGGTTAGGAGGATATTGTGGGGATAACCTCTTTTACTCAGTAAAATCTTTAAAAAAATTAGGTTTTCTATTAAATGTGTCATTCTCTAATACCAAGTCCAAAAGTTTCCACTTTAGCCTTTCACCTGGCTGTTCTTCTCTTTGTATAGATGACTACTGTTGAAGTATAGCCATGAGTTAGAAAAAGTGTCCTTAAGATACATATTAGAGGAAAAACACTTGTTTTCATTATCTGTAGTTATTGCTACATTCAAGAATTCTGTAGACCACTTATATGTAAAAGTTAAAAATTCAGT
This sequence comes from Protopterus annectens, assembly GCF_019279795.1. NCBI lineage: Eukaryota > Metazoa > Chordata > Ceratodontiformes > Protopteridae > Protopterus > Protopterus annectens. The sequence continues at coordinate 460,564,413 of NC_056750.1, forward strand.
AGTACTGTTGTGAAATAAAACAAACTCAAACAGCTTCTCAAGTGATCCGTTCCATGTATAAAAATGTCATCCAAAACATAAAAGTATTAAAAATTATTATATAGTATCTCTCTGTTAGAAATATGAAGCAACAGTAACCTGTTCAAGTTGATACGCTAAAGTAAGCAATTTGTCTAAGTTTTAATTGAAATGTTGGAGATAAACCATACTACTTGGTCAATCCCCATTTTTGGATTTGGTACCACAATATCTGGAATAAATGACACTAACCACCATTTGCTGTAGAATCTGAAATACTGACACTGGCAACATTGTTGGTAGCAGTTTCAAAAACCTAACAGAGTGAGCATTGATTTCAAGTTTATCTCCAAGGTTTTAAAAGGCAGTTCAAAGAGCTTCAAAAATATTGCAATACTGACACTTTGAGCTTTGTTGGTCATGTTGCTGACAAATCTGGATATAAATGGGTTGTACATGTTTATATATCCCAGAACAGGTCAGATAGGTTCTAAGTGCACCCATAATGCAGATCGTTAAAGACCAAGCATATTTTATTTTGCTGTCAATATAAGTAAGAAAGATTTTCTTACTTTATTAGTTGATCAACAAGGGGATCATTCGAGGTGGGTCTATGGGATTTTCACCTTCCTTCCACTCAATTTCATCATGTTTCACTGGAACTTTCCACACTCACAAATAAATACTTTACAGAAACACATACAATGATGCAAAGATACAGAAGTTTCAACCCTGAAACACAGATATCAAAGGTGACAAGTTCCTAAAGTAACCGTCTAAGCAATGACGTCTGGTGAAGGTGCAAGCCAGCAACCATCTGGTTACAGCAAAAATGTTTTCAAAGCAAACACTGTTGAGGAAAGCACTAATAACTTCCATTTTGTCATGGACTGGGCATTGAAAGCAGTATTTTCTAGCAGGTCATCTTCTTCCTGATCACAAAAAAATATAATACAGTTGGCTGTCTATTTGGAAATTGCAGGGCAACTGACAGCTCCTCCCTCTTGGAACGAAAGGCTCAAATATATGTTCGGTCTTTGTAAATTTATCAACACACTTTTTGTAAAATTTGAGATGGTGGTACATATCCAGTGTATGAAGAGCTCATTCTGCTTTGTCTTTCTATTCACAAAGAAAACAGGAAGATGAATGAAATGGTTTAAGAACAGTTCGCTTCACTGTCAGAAGGAGATGTGTACTGATACTAAGTGGCAGTGATACATATAAAAGATCTGCTATGATTCCCTATAGAAAAGGGGCATGAATTTATTTGAGATTTCCTGTGGGCAGAGGTGATTAACATTAGTAAGAACATTTTCCCAGAGATGAACTTCAAAACTACTGAACCAATGGGTTAAAATGAAATAGTTACGTGTATAAGAAATTTTCATCCCTGTCTTTACAAGACAGCTGCACACTGATCAATAGCTTAACTTTAGCTCTGCCAGAATGGAAAAAGAAACTAAAAGACAAGGGCTGGGAAATGTCTCACTTTTAGTAAATTCAGTTACTAGCTAGTAAGTATACTACCTGGGCACCAGGAAGGAAGAAACTAAGAGAGCCTGAAAGAAAATCAGCTAGAAAAGGTGAAGAGAAAACATTGGGAAGAATCCTGCAGCTGTTCATCAAAAAGCAGTTCAAGCTCCAGTTTTGGTGCAAGATATGGCCTCCAGTAGTCTAGAGGGAAAAAAAAGTCAAATATGCTCAGAGTTAATTAAAATAAACTAAACACTGGAGGAGTATATCAACTCAAATAAAAGATTGGGAAAATGGAAGAAGCTTTAAACAGTTACTCATATGAGCTGATAAAACTGCAAGAATTGAGGTTTAAATGAAGAAAAGGCTGGTTGAGTATGAGACAGCTCAAGAAGAGATGTTTCAAAAAATGGTAGCATTAGGGAACATTGCATGTAGGGAAAATCTGAGATTTTCTGCTGTACCAGAGGAACAAGAAGGAACAGACTGTATTAATTTTATGAAGGCACAAATAAGCAACTGGACTGGTATTTTACAACAGAATCTGTTAATTGAAAGGGAACAATTGTGTATGCTCAAAACTTGGCCATGAGAAAGCAGCCAAGATCTGTATTAGTAAAGATGCAATCATACCATTAGAAAGAGTTGATCCTGACAAAACTGTGACAAAAGGGCAAAGTATTAAAAATTGGAGGCCATAGAGTGTAGAAACTGTACACCAGACAAAAGAGAGACAAATTTATTTGACAATCAGGGAATGCTGAGGCACGTGTGAGATTTAAGCTGATGTTGCCAGCTGTCTTCAAAATATGTTTTCTAGAGGATCAAATGTATTTTTTATGCACAACAGGCAAAGGAGGAAATGCAAAAGTTTGTTTCTCCAACAAAAAGTAAGCTATCAAGCAGAAAGAGACTCTGCTTGTCATTATTCTGATAATAAAGCACAAGGAGAGACTTTGCCAGTGATACATTTTCTAATGTTCCAAAGGAAAATGCTTGAGAGATGGAGAAAATCCCAGTAGTTGACTAGAAGAATCTGGAATACCTTGGAATTGAACCATAGTTTGTAGTTGGGAGAGAGAGATGAACAGGAAGAAGACCAGCAGCATGGAAATTAGTGAATAAATGTGAGATTGCAAAGCATCAGTCGCATTTGTGAAAAATGGCTGTAAAAGGTAAAGTGGAAAGAATGGATTTTGTGACTTTGTTAAACTTGTGGGTAACTGGAAGGCATTCCTCTTACTTCACGTCATTAATGTTTGGAGGGACATTAAGAAGAAGGAGAGAGGAAGGAAAGGGGTAACTGTAAGTAAAACAATTTCTGTTTTCTATAAAACTTTTCTTGATATGAATTGCATGTTTTATAGTAAAGCATTTTTAGTTATTGTAGGTGATAAAGATACTAAAGAAAACAGATGCCTTTTTTCTTTCTTTTTTAGTATTAAGAAATGTAGGCATTAAATGCAAAAAGAGCAAAAGGCTTGACAAAAGCATGTTTAAGTTAATTGGCTGTAATCATGGGTTGTTGAGGTGGGCGATGGGGTACAAAAGTATACAGATCATTTTATATGTAGACATGATATATTTTCTCTTACTCTTGCATAGGTGAATTATCTAGATTAAGACACATAATCTAATAACAAATTTTAAGTGGAAACAAGTAAATGTAATGAAAAACTCTCCTTGTCTTTAGAAGCTTGTGGCTGAGGGCTAATTTTTTTCTTACATTTCCATGGAGGCAAACTTATTATAGGGCAATAAAAAAACAATGCACTGGTTTCTTCAAGGCTACAAATTAAGGTTTCCTGAAAGCATGCAAGTTGTTTTTCACATATGGGAGGGCAATAAACATGAAAGTACCAATCAGTGTTAGTAGGAACACAGGCAGTAATGTGTCTTTGCATGGATAACCTCAACTTTACGTTGGATAAGGCCTATGTTTGTAGCTTAGGAGGGTTAAAATTCATTATTTGAAAACATAATTTTGTGTACTTGTAAGTAGTAGTTAAAAGGTTATGCGAGTATGCATTTTTTTGTTTGTTTGAGGGTTTTCTTTAAAATAAAAAGTCTTGTAAAAATGTGACATAGGTTCAAAAGGAGAGTGTGACAAAGGAGGTGCTGCCAGCACAGCTAGCTGAAATTTTGTAAATAATTATATGTCATTTGTGAATATCAACAAAATTCATATAAGATGTTTGTGTTACAGCTGTATTAGAACTGTATGTCATATGTATATCAAACTAGGTTTGTACAGACGTGTGTTGAAAAAGGTTTTTGCAAAGTGCTTGAAATGTAAACACACCATTCCCTACTGGAAAAGAACAGAAATGTACATGCACTATTATAACTGTTTAAATGTATATTTTAACAGTGGAAACTGGAATATAGGAGGTTAACTTTAGAAAAAATAGCTGAAATTAAATAATTTATGGCAGCAAGTAGACACAATGTCTGTGCTGAGAGATTTTCTGTATTGTCTTGGAAGTGTTTTATGACTTCCATCATTTGCCAAAGATGTGAGGAAAAGCCATTGTCTATGTATTTTCACTGGTAGATGATAAATGCTACCAGCTGCCATCAATGGTTGATTTGAGCCTGGGAACTAGGAGTCAGATGATGAACAATGATATCATTCTGCAAGTTATCCCAGCAGTAATATTTGAGATATTAATTTGTGAAGTCTCTTAGTGAGAGACTGCATTCTGTATTCTGCCTCAGACCTGACAAGATCAATTCACCGCACATTTGCCTTACTCTCAAGTAAGTTGACTAGAGTACAGTAATTCTCTTATACATTGTCAGAAATATAGTAAAGCTTAGCTTAGATGTTTTTCTTTATTTATTTGAGACTGTCCTGCAATGTTCTTTTAAATATTTCCTGTGTTTTTGAACTCTGATGTCACTGTAATTATATACTGAGTATTTTCTTGTTATTTTATTAATTATTATTATTATTATTAAATATATTTAAACCTTTCATTGTGGCTAATCTGTCTAGAGATATTTAAGTTCTGAGGGTACTTGCATATTTATTTGGTTATACTGTGTAGGTCGTCTTAATAGCCTTGCTCTTGGTCAAACTACCATTTGTATTAGTAGTAACATTACACAGTAAGATTGGACACCCTTTGTTAAGGGCCTTAAAGTAGCTGATAAGGAGCTGACTGGTGGCAGTGATAGCTACCTTATGGTCAAACTACCATTTGTATTAATAGTAACATTACACAGTAAGATTGGACACCCTTTGTTAAGGGCCTTAAAGTAGCTGATATGGAGCTTGACTGGTGTCAGTGATAGCTACCTTATAGTCTGGGCAAAAGTAGACATACCTAGTAAACCTGTACCAGCCTTTCCCAGGTGTGTGCGCATGTGTGTGTGTCTATAAATCAAACCTCAAAGAGTGTGTTTGTCAGCTACTTGGGCAGGTACACGAATCACTAGTTGGACAGAGAGGGTGCTGGAGGTCTTGGGTTGGCCACTCAGCTGAGATCTCAACTCTATAGCTGTGCCAGTGGGAAGTCTTATTGAGGATCTGGAGAAAGAGGGAGAAATCAGTCCCGGACTGAATGTGGTCACTGTGTGCTCTTAAGGGGAATTGCACTTGATGCAGAGAGCTGCATCTGAAAATACTGTGTGTGTAACTTGCCATCCTGTCAGTGTACATCCCCCACTGTTGCCAATGGTAAGGCTAGAGGCTCCTTGATTACAGGTCCAGTGGTGAGGCATCACAGAGAGGATGAGAAAAACACTGTATAACGGATTGACCTGGGAAACATTATTGGGTGCAGATATTACAAAAGCTGGAAATAGACATTTTAAAAAGCTGTCATATATAATAGGTGGGAATAATGACTTCTTATCATAATGGTGACACTTTTCATCCATTCACAACCCCTTTTCCATTTTTGCACATGAGGTTGGGATGCAACTTCAACAGTGACTTGGTCTCACAAGTATAGACAAAAACGAAAGAATATTTAATTATATTAAAAAATGTAGAGTGCAAACAGCAATGCCATGGGAGACACATTTGGAAAGAACTCAGCATGTATATTTGGTAAAGAAAGGATTTCAGGGTGGATATTCAGCAGACTATCCAGGACAAAGAAAAAGAGAAGTACTTCTATTAATTACTAGATGAGCTCCAGTATTGACAGAAGAGGAAAAAAGATAATAATGGTAGATGTGTGTCAGTAAGGGACTACTGGCAAGGGACAAGGATTACATTGGCATGTATTTATATTCCACCTAAAACTGCTATGGAACTTTAGAAAATTTTGGAAGAAAGTATCACCTTTCAGCAAGGAATATTACCTATAGGTGGGGAATGGAATTTGATTTGCAACAATGAGAATGTATCTGGGGGCCTAGAAAGGAAGATATAACAAAAGAAGATAGATTTCTGAAGAAGAAAATATGCATGAGTTTTGAAGGACTGCTGTTAAGCAACTGTTTTTTGATAACTCCAAAACACAAAAACTTTAAGCACAATGACTTAGGCAACAAAAGGTAGAAAGGGTTATTGCAAAACTTAGGGAGTCTCTAACAAGAAAAACAACCAGAGATCCCGTAGAACTATTAGAGATATTTTGGACATTTTATGAAAATTTGTATATGTAGAGGTACCTTTAAGATGATATTCATTTTTAGCTTCCAAACTCTCACTGGAATGTCATCTCTTCCTGGTGACTTTCCTGTGGATTAGTTATACATCACTGTTTTATCTCATCTTCTCCTATATTAACTGTTGATTGTTGAGCCTCATCTACCTCTAACCTTGGCATATTTAAGGATTCCATAAACATTTCCATTTGTGCTTTTTCTTCATTTCCTCATTCAGTTTAATAGTATTTTAACAGCAGGGAAAGTACCAACATCCTATAAAAAACCGTGGTGGCTGTAATGTCTAAAGATGGTGGAGATAAATCACATCTAGCATCATATAGGCACATTTCATTTTTAAACCATGAATAAAAAGTGTTTATGTCTATAACTGCTAAAAGAATGGCAAAGGTGTTACCAAACTGATAGATATGGATCAATGTGGTTTTATGGCAGGGAGGTGAACATTTGATAACATTAATAAAACAATGAACCTGAGGGAAGCAGAATATAAGAAAATACCACCATCATTGGTGGGTGGGTTCCTCTCTGATAAGCTGTGTGTGAACAGAGGACCCGGGCAAGGGTGTCCTCTACCCCCTTTGTTATTTGCATTATATTTAGAACCTCTGGCAAAGAAAATAAGGGACTCCGAAACTCAAGGATATTATTGGTATGGTAATCAAGAAAGTTGGCTTTATTTGCAGAAGATGATATTCTGTACCTGACAAAACCAGTAAAGGACATCTCATTGTTGTAGAACATTTTGAGACAGTTACAGACTTTTTAGGATATAAAATTAATGATGATAAAACAAATGCTATAGCTGTAAACTATGTATCCACATATGAATTGGTTCAGCAATACCCATATTTATGGGAATATGATAAAATTAATTATTTATAAGTAAGCGTTAAAAGGATTCTGTTATGGCAACCAAGGATATGCAGGAAGAGACTAAACAAAATATTAATACAACAACTGAGTAACTGGGAGCTCTTACTTATGGATACCAAGATACAAGCAGTAAAAAATGTTATTAGTTCTTTTATTTTATGCAGAGGACAGGTATATTTTTATCAATGAGAGGAGAAGTTGTGAGTAGTTAATAAATAATTGAAGGATTTATCTGGGAGGGGAAGAGATCAAGAATCAAGTGGGATAAGCTGATCTTCTAATAGAACAATGCAATTTAGGATTACCTGATTTGAAGGAATATGTTAGAGCTTCACAGTTAAGGCTATTAATCATAACACAAGCAGAATGCTACAATTCAAAGTGGAAAGAGATGATGATGATGAAGCGGTGAAGGGATAATTCCACAAATAAGGAAAGAATGGGATTTTGGATGCAGATCCTTAAGGAGAACAGCAACAGCCATATAGAATATTATATTCATAAAGCAGCAGAAATGATAATAAGAAATAATCCAACATGGGAATGGAGAAAGGAGATTATTCAGATAGAGATGACTCTACAATTAGAAGTACAGGAAATAGGCAAGAGGGGTCTGGAAGTTTCTGAAAGAAGCTGGCAAAGGAACCAAGATATTGCAAACAAATAATTAGACAGGAGAAATGTAATAGAATTGGAAGAAGCCAAGAAGACATTTAGACTGCAGGCTACAGACTGCCTTCCTATCACGGACTGATATTAGAGTATAGGCAAAGAGAAAGGGAAAGGGGAATCCTAATGAAAGACCTGCATTGGTTACATTTTTAGTTGAATCTAGAGCAGAAGCTGATGTTAAAAAGGGATAATTAATAAGGTATATAAAATATTGTACTATAACTACAGGACTCGGAGGAGAGATTAGATAAGCAATTCACAAAGGAACAATGGGAGGACATGTGTATGTCTCCCAAATATGCAGCAAAGTCTAGAATATTAATAGTTTTGCTTAGAAGTGTTTTCACAGGTACTTCTATACCCCAAGCAGACTCCAAAGAATTTTTCCTCAGGTAGATGGCAAATGTTGGAGGCATGATGGGGAAAGAGGTACCTGAGAACATATGTTTTCAGAGTATAATGAGTTGGCAGACTTTAAAAATTCCCTAGAGAGTACTCTGTCAGGAATACTGGGCAAACAAATGAGTGTAACCAAAGAAATGATTTTTTGAGCTGGTCTATAAGATCTCAAATACCTAGACATAGTAAGGCCTTGTTAAGTTTAATTCTGGTGGCTGCCCAAAAAAAAAACAATTACTAGAAAATTGAAATTAAATACTTTTGAAGTAGTGAGTATTGTAATAGCGATAAAAGAACAGGATGTGAGATCTTTAGAAAAGGGAAGGAGCAAATAACTTAGGAAAAAATGGAAATTGTAGTAGTAATACATGTGGAAACATGCTTTGGAGCCGGAATGAGGTTTAAGAAATGACAGGAACTGAGCACTTTATGTAATGTTGAATTGATTATACTGTATGGAAGAATAAATGTGATGTAGAATTTTGTAAATGTGAACTTGTCGATATGGTTTTATAATGTTAGTAAATATGAATTTGTTAACATGATTTGTTTACTTTTATACAAGTCTAAGTTTGCTTGTATCACAAGTGATAATTCAATAAAGGTGTTTAAAAAAAGAAAGAATGAAAGAAGTTAATTCATATCCCAACTTAGAAGAAAGTTCTTTAGATGTCAGCAGAAATGATGAATTCCTTTAAGAAACTCCTTCCTCAGTCTATACTGAGCCACAGTCATTCCCCTAGATGTCAACATATGTAACACTAGATGATAGCTCCTGAGTATTCAACAAAATCTTGAAGGTTTAGGGTTTTCGCATAGAAGTGTTTGCATGGGTATTTTTTACCCTAAGTAAACATCAAAGAATTCTTCCACAGGTAGGCAGCAATTGTTGGAGTTGCAATGGGATAGAGACAGGAACATGTTTTTCGGGAATGCAACAACTTGGTACATTTCAAAAAGTCACTGCAGAGTACTTTACTAGAAATGTTGGGGCAGCAAATTATTGTAACTAAGGAAATTATTATTTTGAGCTGGAATATAGAAATGGAATTGCCTACACATAGAAAGGCATGCTATGTTTAATGTTGTTGGCTGCCAAAAAGCAATTAGTAGACAATGGAAATCAACTATAGTATACCAACCTTAAAAGATATTGAATGATGTAAAGGAGATTAAAGAAATGAATGCAGGATCTTTAGAAAAGGGAAACAGCAAATGAGATCACAATGGAATTTGATCAAACAATACATGCTCAATAATGTTCAGGAGGAAGAATGACATTTTAGGGAAGGCAGGAATTGAGCATCATCTATGTAATGCTAAACTGAATAATTATTAAGAAAGAAGCTATATATGTATATCTATTTGTCATGTTTTTTCTCTTTTATAACTGTATGTGTACACGTTACTGTGTAATATGCGAAATTAATAAAGGTGTTAAAAATATATGCAGAACTAGCTGATAGATGTACCTAGACTTTGAAATAATGAAAACCCAGGTATTATGAAATAAGTCAGAAGCGCCTGCATGCTGACCATCTGGAAAGTTAAAGGATACCTCTCTGCCCAAATGAAAAAAAAAAACTATTGCATTTGGCAGAGTACATCTGTCAGCTGGAAAGCTACAAACTGCCATTTGAAATGAAATGCAGTTTTATATAATGTGAAATATTAAGTAATAGGTAGTTACCGTATTTTTGTGCAAAATCTTTCATTAAAGTATTTGTAAATCTTAGAAAAGTGCAACTTGAAATAATAACACTTGCAAAAAACATTTAACTTTTCTTGAATGTAATAGCTTTATGGGAAAAGCTCACGCAGACTCTGTCATAGACTGGTGTGAGGGAAAGGTTATTTTGTTTTTTGCTGTCTTGTAATTTGTATTGCTTCATTGCCTTTTTCTGTTTGGAACATTGCAGTATATTTTCTTTATACTGTGTTTTACTTGTATTCTGCTTTCACCTGCATATTTACACCAAGAAAGAGACCAAAGCTGTGTCTCTTGTGAGTCACACAAAATTAAACTTTTCCCCACTCTCCCTCCCTGGTGCTGTTGTATTTTTAAACACAGCAGTCTCTCTAGATGCGCACTCCTTATGTGAAGTTGACCAGATATTTTCTTCTGTCTCCTCTTTCATTACATACATATATACATACAAATGTTTCAAGCACGGGCATTAAGCCCTTCTAGCTTGCCAATATGCCAAAACACTTGCTCCCATAATAAATGTCCAGGCTGTTCATAAAAATATCTAAACTAGTACTTGCTTTAATGTAATTTGGTAGTCTGTTCCAAGCATCAGCTACTCTGTCAGAGAACCAATTAGTACACTTCTCATTTATATAGAATCTTCTACATAGGTTGTCTGACGATTCTCGAGTACTTTTTGATAACCCCAAACATTCCCAGAGATAGTTGTCCCTAAATGCCATGTATACTTGAATAAGATCTCCTCTTAAATATCTGTAAGAGACACTGTACAAGTTCAGATATTTTAGTCTTTCATAATAACTTAGATTTTCACATCCATGGATGCCCTTAGTATATTTCTGCTGTACTCTTTCCACTTTATTCATGCTTGTTTTCCTGAAGGGTTTCCATGTTGTTATTCCGTACTCAAGTTTGGGTCTAATGTAACTAACAAACGACTTCATTATGTTTAATTTCCTAGACTTTATAAATCTTTTTATACAACCTATAGTTCTATAACTTTTAGTTATGTACTTACCATAACTTTAGATGTTTGGGATCCATCTCGCCTACATTCTGTACTGATGGGCTCGGAGCCGATCCCTCGGCTCCGACTCGGCACGCTATGCTATAGAGCGAAGCCTCTTATTGGCTGAGCTATTTCTTATCCCAGGATGCACCACCACTAATCCCCCAGATCTTGTTTGTCCGCATTCATGCATACATACACACTTGTTTATATAACATTGCCAGATGTTACAAGATGAAACAACAGGATTCGGACCTTCTGATATCCTCTGATCTCCAAGGAAGGGGGAAGGAGGGTGGGTTATTAGGAATGTAGGCGAGATGGATCCCAAACATCTAAAGTTATGGTAAGTACATAACTAAAAGATGTTATGTGATCCTATCTCGCCTACATTCTGTACTGATGGGACAGCGTCCCTAGCACCTAAATCCTGGGTGGCTCACTGGAAAACACTCCTGAGCACTGTGGAACCAAATGAAGCTCGTCCCCTAGATGCCACATCCAATTTGTAGTGAAAAATGAAAGTGTGCGGGGAGGACCACGTAGCCGCAGCACAAATGTCACTAATGGCAAGCTTAGAATGGAATGCTATTGAAGTAGCCATAGCTCTTGTAGAATGAGCTTTGACAGAGGTCGTAAGCTCTTTATTAGAAGAGGAATAAGCTTGAGTGATACAGTCCCTGATCCATTTGGCAATAGTGACCTTTGTGACGGCTTTGCCCAATTTATTATCCAAAAAGGATACAAACAATTGATCTGTTTTCCTTGTTTGTTTGGTCCTATCTAAATAAAAACGCAATTGCCTGTGGACATCTAATGTGTGGAATATGTATTCCGCTTTGTTTGAGTACTTTGGAAAGAAGACTGGAAGTTCTAATGACTGTTGTAGGCAAAAACTGGAACAAACCTTAGGGACAAAGGATGGATTTGGCCTGAGAGATACTCTATCTTTGTGAAAAACCAAGTACGGAGGTTTTACAGACAAAGCTTGAAGCTCTGAAACCCTTCTGGCAGACGTAATCGCAACCAGAAAGGCAGTTTTCCACGATAGAAATTTTAAATCACATGTTGCTGCCAGTTCGAAGGGGGAGGAAGTTAAGGCATGTAACACCACGTCGAGATCCCATGGAGGAGCAGGATGAGAAATTGGAGGTCGTAAAAGTGCAGCACCTTTCATGAAGGTCTTACACAATCTGTTGCTCATTAAAGGTGGGTTTATAGACTCGTGAAAATTGGAAATAGCTGCCAATTGCACCTTGATGGTAGAGACTGAAGAGCCTTGGTTGAAAAGGGAAGTTAGAAATTTCAGGACTTCTGATATGGGAATAGTGATGGGATCCAGACCCCGGAGTTGAGCCCAAATAGCAAATCTCTTCCATTTGCTAGAATACAATTTCTTAGTAGCAGACTTGTGGGCCGAAGATAAGATGTGTACAACTTCCGGGTCTAAGGTATGATTCCTGACTATAGTCGGAAGAGGAGGAGCCAAGCCATCAATTTCAAGGTGTGTAGGGACTGGTGGAGTAGTCCCGACTGATGAACCAATAGGTCTGGGATCTGATCCAGGAACCATGGACCTTCCAGTGCATATTTCCGAAGATAGGGGAACCATACCTGATGAGGCCAGTAAGGAGCAACTAAGATCATTTTGCTCCCCAAGTGAGACGCCTTTTGGATCACTCTGGGAAGGAGGGGAACTGGGGGAAAAGCATATAGCAAGCCGGTGGGCCACGGATGGGCTAGTGCGTCCATAGGGCTCTCCCCCGGAGCCAGGGTGAGGGAGAAGAACATTTTGCACTTCGCATTCAGTGGGGTTGCGAAGAGGTCGCAACAAGGAATTCCCCATTTGCTGAAAATCTGATTTGCAACCGTAATGTTCAGAGACCACTCGTGTGGAGAGAGGATAATTCTGCTCAGTCTGTCGGCTATCACATTGGACTTGCCAGGGATATGAGTCGCCACTAGAAAACATTTGGTCGACACTGCCCATTCCCAAACTCTCATGGCCTCTCTGCAAAGGGGGTAGGATCTGGTCCCTCCCTGCTTGTTCAGGTACCAGACAACTGACATGTTGTCGGAGTGAATGGCAATTACGCCCTGAGGGAGGTAATCGTGAAGGGCTTGTAGGGACAGAAGCACCGCCCTCATCTCTAAGATGTTGATATGAAGTAGGGTCTCTTCCGAATGCCATTTGCCTTGGACTGACCTGCCCAGGGAATGCCCCCCCACCCCATCTGGGAGGCGTCCGTAGTCAAAGTGGCCACAGGAGGAGGTGGAACAAAGGGTCGTCCCTGATCCAGATTGGAGGGCACCAGCGAAGGTCCCGTTTGCAGGTTTCCGTGATCCATATGAGGTGACTGAGAGGGAGATCCTGAAAGGACCACTGAGTTGAAAGAAGCCACTGGAGAATTCTCATGTGCAACCTTGCTAGGGGAACTAGAAGAACCGTGGCGGACATAGATCCCAGTAGCTGCAGGACCATTCTGGCTGGGGCTTTGGATCTGGGAAGTAAGGCTCGAACTTGAGCCTGTATGGTTTGTATCCTTTCTGTAGGTAGATAGACCCGCATTCGGTTTGAGTCTATCTCTACTCCGATGAATCTTATGCGTTGAGATGGCAGCAACACAGACTTTGGCCAATTGAAGGTGATTCCAAGGGAAGTGCCCAGTGATATCGTGGCTTGTAGGCTCCGCAATAGTAGATGCTTGGAGGTGGCAGTTAGGAGCCAGTCGTCTAGATACGGAAACACCTGGAATCCTAGACTTCTCAGGTGTGAGCAGTCACGACCGCCAAAAACTTGGTGAACACCCTGGGGGCTGTGGTGAGACCAAAGGGCAGCGCACGGAACTGAAAATGACTGTCTCCTAGGCTGAAGCGCAGATGTCTCCTGGACTCTTGATGTACCATGATATGGTAATAAGCATCCTTGAGATCTATGGAGCACATCCAAACTCCTTTCTCCAGCAGTGAGAGAATGGATTGTAGGGTGACCATTCGGAACTTGGACTTTTTGACTGAACGGTTTAGAATGCTGAGATCCAAAATGGGCCTCAAGTCCCCGGTCTTTTTTGGCACCAAAAAGAATCTTGAGTAAGTCCCTAATCCGATCTGGTCTGCGGGGACCGGTTGGATGACTCCTTTTTGAAGCAGCTTTGAAACTTCTGAGGCTGCAATTTCCCGTTGACTGGGTGGCGGGTCCGGGATTTTTTTGGACTGAGGTGGGGAGTGAGAAAAAGGGATGACGTAACCTCCGGCGATAATTCAAAGCACCCATCGGTCCTGAGAAATACCTTCCCAGGCTTTTAGGTGCCTCGAAAAATGACCCCCGACTGGCTCCGGAGCTGCACAGTCGGGCAATCCCTCAGGGACTGTGAAAGGCTGAAGAGCCACGAAAGGACTCGCGGTCTCCAGTGTTGCGGGGGCCTCTGCCGCCTCTGGGACGGCGTCTTCCAGAAGAATTTCCCCCTCCTCTGCCTCTAGAAGGGGGATCATCCTGCTGTGAGGGATAAGACTTCTGAGATCTACGGAACCACATTTTCCCTCCTCTTTTAGCCTTGGGGTAAGGCCGAAAGGGAGTGGAAAATCGTGCCTCTACGGCAGTCAAAGTCTTACCTTCTTGCTCGCAGCGGGTCAATGTGTCCTTTACCTTGGGTCCAAACAAAGAGGACCCATCAAAGGGGGCGTCGGCAAAGGAAGACTTAAAGGCCTCCGCAAAATGACACAGGCGGAGCCAGGCTTGCCTCCGTAGAGCAATGCCTGTACCCGCCGCTCTACTCGCCCCTTCGGCTGCATAAGAAATGAGCCTCATGGACGAGTTTGATATGGATGACAGTGTAGCCAACTGAGAGCCAACCGTCTGGGCCAGCTGCTCAGGCAGGTTACCCAAGAGGGTATCTGAAAGTTCCTTAATCAGATCCCTCTGAAATCTGGTAAAGTGCGTTAGATAGTTCAGGGACCTTAAAGTATAGGATGGACGGACGTTGAAGCCTCTGCTACATCTTGCTGGGTAGCAGATGCCACCACCAAGGCATCTACAGCCACACCTTTCGTCAAAAACTCCTTTTCTGGGGGTGCTGACAGGAACTTATTTGGACGAGCAGGCACCGGTTCCACAGAGTCTGGGTGTTCCCACGCCCTTCGACAGATCAAATCTAGGAGCTTGTCGAAGGGTGGAGACACCCAGGAGGCGGAGGGCTGAGCCCCGAAGGCCTTAAGGAACACCGACTCATCAGCAGAAGGGGGTTTGGATTGCCAGCCGCCTCATTGTTTAAGGGCTTCCAGGATGTCTGCAAAGGAGACATCATCTGAGGACGACTTAGGGGACCCCTCTGCATCATCAAGATCAGTGTCTGATGTGAGAGACTCATCGGGGGAGTCAACGTGCTTCCTCTTGCACGATCTTTTCCTGGGGGGTTCCTCCGAAGAAGCTTCAGAGGGACCTCCAGGAGGGAGGGAACCCCCAGTGGAGGTAACCTCAGGCCCCAGGGCTCCGCTGTCTAAGGACAGGGGGACTGCCAAAGACCCAGTCTCCGTATGCAGGGAAGGTGCTGGGGAGACCGTGGAGGTAGCCAAAGAAGAGTTGGCTAATGCACTCCTCATGGCCCTGAAGGCGGGACCACCAGAATCCTGGGAAGGTCCCACCTCCGTGGCCACAACGGTAGACGGTACCCCCGCAGCCGATGCACCGAGAGGAAGGCTTGGGACCGAAAACATCAGTCCCGAAGTGTCCCCCCCGGGGCCGACAGAGGAGGCCCGCGTACCGAACTCCGACTCGAGAGCCGGGGTTGGAGTAAGGGTCAGGCCCGACCCGAAAACCTCCATCGGCTCCACCAGCACCGGCTCCAACGGTGCCGAGGCTGTTGGAGGAGGAACCAAAACAACAGGGTGGACCATCGGCTCCGAAGCCGAATGGGCTGGAGCCGAAACTAACTTTTGGAACACCGGAGACTGGAAAAGTCTTAGGAGCACCCTGTCGATGTCCGAATCAGACATCTTGGAGGATCTAGATGACACCGATTGGGTCCGAACCGACTTCTCCATCGGCTCCATAGGACTAGGGGACCGGCTCCGAACGGATTCGACTACTATTGGTTCCGAGGGAGACCTCAAAACAATTTCCCTCTGTGCCGAGGAGGAAGAGTCTGAGCCGGCAACCCTCATCGGCTCCAAAATCAGTGGAGCCGATGAAGGTGACCCGCCTCTCGATGCCCCGGTGCTCGGCTCTGAAACCAGAGGAGTCGAGACTGGAGGCATCGAGGCAGATCGTTCCGCCCTTGGCTCCGAAGTCTGTGGAGCCAATGGAGAAGCCTGCCTAGGTTTCTTGGCAGTCGGTTCCGACAGACTGGTTGGAGCCGACGCTTTTTTCTTCTTGGTAGGAGAGGAAGAGGAAGATAAGGCCTCCTCGAAGGAGGGTTTAATCAGCCCTTTTAATATTAATTTATTCTTCCTCTCTTGGAGGACTCTAGAAGAAAAGGCGTGACACACGCTACAGGACTCCTGTAGGTGCTTGGCGCCTAAACAATATACGCACGAGGAGTGGTCATCAGTTATAGACATTTTGTAACCACACCTCACGCACTTTTTAAACCCAGAGGGCCTGTGTTCCTTAGACCTACTGACTAACAGGTCACTAAAAAAAGAACAAGTTAAAGTAGCTGTTCAGTGATGAGATTTTACCACAAGTAAAACTTTAAACCAAGTTTGTTTTTTTTTTTTTGTTTTTTTTAAACAAGACAATACACAATATCCGGACAAAATACTGAAAAGGAGGGCCAAGACCCTCTAACTTAAGCAGGTACTTGACCTCCTGAAAAAAACAAGACAGTAGATAAAGAATAGGGGAAGGCCCCTCTAACTTAAACGGGAAACCTTTCCCTTAAACCAAAACACAATTTTTCTCAACAAATATTAGCAAAACACACTCGTACAACAACAATAGCTGTTAAAACAGCTTTTGGGGTAAGAATATCAAAATTCCTGACAGGAAAGTTTGAAGAAAACAGTACTTAGCTCAGCCAAGCTTGAGACCACGTCCTAGCTTGTAAGCGGCAAACGAGATCTGGGGGATTAGTGGTGGTGCATCCTGGGATAAGAAATAGCTCAGCCAATAAGAGGCTTCGCTCTATAGCATAGCGTGCCGAGTCGGAGCCGAGGGATCGGCTCCGAGCCCATCAGTACAGAATGTAGGCGAGATAGGATCACATAACATCTATCATTAGCCAATTGGTTGATATGATTAGAAAAACTCATAGCTGAATCTACCCATATACCCAGGTCCTTAAATGAGTCTACAGTTTCAATCACTGTGTGCTGTATTAAATATTCACCTTTCAGTTTATGTCTCCCAAATCACATATGCTTAGTTTTTGATGTATTTATCAACATATTATTCTCCTGTGCCCAAATGGTCAATTTTGTCAAATTATTTTGCAGACATGCCTTATCTGTAACACTTGTAATCAGTTTACCGAATTTCAGGTCATCAGCATATAGACTGTAGAACACCTCGGATGAAATAGTAAGGACTGAAAGATACAATCTAAACAAGTAAGGGCCTAGTGCAGAGCCCTGTGGGATACCTTGACTGTAACCAAGGATTTCACCTGTCCACTTGGTGTGTGATACTTGCCATGTCCTATTTGTAAGCCATGCAGCTATCCATCTTATCAACAGTACATCAATACCTAGTTGCACTAATTTATTGATCAGTGTTTTGTGAATGACCCTGTCAAATGCTGAAGTTAAATCTATATAAATCACATCACAGCACAATTTTTCATTCATATCTGTTATAATATTGTTATGGAACATCATGCTACAGGTAGTAATAAATCTATTTTCAACATATGCATGCTGATATATGGTTTCAAGTCCCAACTTATCCAGTTCTGACAATAACTTATCCAGTATTACCTTCTCCATTATTTTTCCACAACATGAAAGTAGACTTAAGGGTCTATATGATTCTGGGTTTGTCCTACTCCCCTTTCCCTTAAAGACAGGTTTCATGTAAGAAATGTATGAATTCCTCTAGGTCATCAGCACTTGACTTTGGTAGTCTGTACACTCCAACAATTGTTATATGTTCCAGGGTTGTCTTTATTGTCACAGTTACACAGTCTATAGTATTGGTGTTATCATTGAACATGTAATAATTACAAGTCTCATAGCTATCTTTAATCCCTATCATAACACCTCCACCTGATTTTTTTGTTAGAATGTCTATTACAGTAAAAACATTTATACTCTGACAGAACTGGTTTCCAGTCATTGTTCTTTAACCATGTTTCACAAACTATAACAACATCAATCCTGTGGGAACATAGCAAATTTAATAAATGCTCCTAGCATTAACAACCATCAGAGATGCATCAAATGTTGCTATCTGTGAATTGTTACATTTTTGACCTGGCAAACATCCTGGCTAGTGTTTGTCAAATATTGCAAAATATCTTCTGCAAAAATTCTCTTCCCTGTTCTAGACAAATGCACAGCATCCTATCATTGGCTATTTTCAGTAAGCATAAAATTATAATTTTGTAAAACCACGCTTCTTCAGCTATTTAAATATATTAGCTATCCCACTGTATTCTGTAGAGCCAGAATACCAAGTGCCCACCCTCTTCCAATCTATTTTGCCCTTTTAAAAATATCAGTTCTCCCCTTAGATTGCTACAGTTTGAGTTAACCCTCTTTCATATACAACTGCTTAATGCACACTGTAACTCTTGAGTTATAAACCTATATTTTTTCTGTCCTACCTTTAAAATCTGCAGCATCTATTCCAAGTCCAGCAATTATTGGAGCGCCCACATTCTGCTCTCAGTAGTCATCATGAGATTAGTGCTTCTGTTTTGCTGCTGGTGAGAGAAGGAGCATAGGGACATTATTTCCTGGAGACTGCTGATCACCAAAAAAACCTGACAACTGCTTCATAGGTGTGAGCTTGGAATTTCTACTTATATTTTGCTCCTGGTGAGAGAAAGAGCAGATGGCATTGATTCCTGACTGTCTGTGATTGGGCAGTGAGTGTCTGTGTGGTACCTTCCTGATTGTTCTGGTTGCTGTTCAAGGCATCTACCAGAAAAAGGGTACAGCAAGCCTACAGATCTGCTTCACCTCAGACAAGAATACTGGTCAGCAAAGAGCCTGTGGCCTGCTTCTCATTTTGGGATTGGGGCTACTGTTTTTTCTTGTGAGAGAAGAAGCAAAGGGCATTATATTCCATCAGCATGAAACTGTGGTGAGACCAGCACTAGTCATAGCCAGGCAGTATCCAATCAGGCAAATCCCCTCGTTTCATCTTTCTTTACAAAGTTAATTCTTACTTTTCAGTAACTACTGCTTGATTAGCGGCAGTTTAACCTAATTTTCAAAATATCTCCCTAAATGCTTCACCCATAAATCATGAGAGTCTACTTTAATAGCTTCCCCACAAGTGTTTGGCAGTGCTCTGTATAGACATAGGCACCTTGAGTTGACATTCTTAATGTAAAAGCACTCTTAAACTTTCATCAGTACTTAGTTGTACACAGGGCAACTAGTTTGCAGTGACAAGCACTGCCCCCAGAGTTGTAAACTAGATACTCATGCCATTACTTTATATCCTCTTCTCAACCATCTAATCCATAAAAAAATGGCCTGTTGTCATGGATATGAACTTTCCCACTTTCTCCATTTACAGCTTGGTGGATATGGGCATCCTGGGACAATTTAGAAATTGCCTCATGTTTACTTGACAACCAGCTAATTCTCAAACTGATAAGGTGTGCGAGAGATGTATTTACCCACAGGATCATAGGAATTTACTAGGCTAATGGCCCAAGGGCCCTTACAAACCTGGCAAAATTTTCCCTTGTTACCATGATCAGCAACTATTGACTGTTACTGGAGGCAAAGCTCTCACATAAAAGCACTCCTAATGTAAATTAGGTTATCAGAGGTACACAGGCATCACCCATCACACACAGTTCAGGGCAGACACATAGACCTACATATGCTGAGGCACGTAAATATTATCTTCCTAAACCCCAAATACATCCTAGATGACGTAAACATAACGAATACTGTCAGCAGCCCTGAAAGCAGTCTTTCAAAACAGTATCCAAATCAACACATATAGCCACATCTCAAGGGTCCTCTACTTCAAAACCCATAAGGCAAGCCACCACACAATCCAACATTCTGGTTATTGGAGTCTCTGTTGTGAGATGCACTGGTGTCCTTCCCACCAGGCTGAGTAAGGACAGAGTCATTGTTAGTTGCTTATCAGGGGCCAGTATGACTCAGTCGTAGTCCATGTGGGTGTAAATGACTTGAGATGTACCTGCTTAGACTATATGGAGAGACATCATGGAACTCTAAGAATATGTGTCCCAGGCTGGTATGAACCTAGCACTGAGCAGTATTTTACCTTCTCCAAGGATGATGCCACAATGCGAGCAGAAGATGACTGACATTAATAATTAGCTTAGTTTCTGATGTCATTCTAAGGGGATGGTGCAATATTCATCAGCATGGAATGAGCTGGTCAACAGAACACATTGGTTTTCCAGAGATGGTCTGCACCTCTCCCCTCTAGACTTTTGAATATTAGCTAAAACATTGTCCTCCCCCATGGTGCCTTTTTTAGGCATTGCAAAACTGAAAGTATTTAGCAAATCAAAACCAAGAAAATTTAAAGGTGTTACTGCTCAGTGATAGGGGCCTAAACAAAAAACTCCACTCCATAAAAGCTCTCCTCACCATAGAGAATGCTGATGTCTGTGCAGTCACTGAGACACAGTTTAAAGCCACAGATAGCACCCCAACAGTACAAGGCTAAAATACTTTGCACACATTTAGACCATTTAATACAGCGGCAGGGACTCAAGGTGGAAGTGTTTCAATTTACATCAGAAATAAATATACCTCAAAGCTGGTCAAACAGGAAGATGCATTTGAGCTTCTCCACATTCAAATCACCATAGACAAAATCCCATACCACTTCTTTGAAAGTTATACATCCCCCTCTGTGATCCAGGAACCCATAACATGTATTTATGCTTATTGGAAACATTCATCACCCAACCTAATAAGGCTAACTTCCTACTATTAAGTGATAAACTGGCAAATTTCAAGACCCATAAACTCTGAGAACACTGCTGCTTACACAGAACTGTTCATAGAAACCTATGTGCATGTTAATGGCTGGATACAGCCAGCTGTACCAACCAGGAAGAAGCTCAGAACTAACTCTAAAAAACAAGCAACCTTGATGGAATCACAATATCAATAGGCTGTATGACAGAAGGAAGAAAATCATGATAAAAATCAGGTGTAGTAGCACCCATCAGGATAAACGCACTCTCATCAAACTAAACAAACAACTTGGAGGACATATCCATCCAACCATCCACAACCCCTTTTCCCCATTTTTGCACATGGGATCAGGGTGTCATTTTAATAGTGACAATCATCTACAGCCAAGATTTACACTGCCAGGTGGCTAGCCCTGCCGTGGTCGTTCTTTCACACTTCACACACTCACACCTATAGCCAGTTTAGAGTGTCCGGTCCACCTACTGCATATCTTTGGAATGTGGGAGGAAACAGAGCACCCAGCGGAAACCCAAGCACCACAGGAAGAACATGCAGACTCCATGCTGAAGGCACCCCAGCTGAAAATCGAACCAGGGAACCTCTTGCTGTGAGGTGACAATGCTATCTGCTGTGCCACTGTGCTGCCTTTCAGAGAATCTATCAAAGCCAAATTTGAGGTAAACGTGGCCTCCCAGGCCAAGGATAACCACAAGGCATTCTTTAGCTATATCTACATCCTCAAAGGCAATAAGCAGTTGTGTGTAGAACTTATTGCTATTGGAGCCACCTATACTGAGCGAGAATCTAGAGCAGACAAACTCATCTCTAACTTTACCCCTCTCTCTCCCAGCTCACCCTCTACTGAGGAAATACCATCAAATATAACTCCTCTACTATAACAAGGGAACAGGTCCTCAATGCTCTCTCTAAGGCCAAAAACAGTGCATTTATGGGCCCAGACAATATCTCAGGATGCCCTCTAAATAACCTGAAACATGACCTATTAGGCCACCTGGAATTGTTTAGCCATAGCCTCCAAACCTGCTTTGTGCCTCATGAATGGAGAATAGTAACAGTCATCTCTCTGCACGGGTCTACTACTAATTACCGACACGACGATTCCCCGACGGAAAACTCCCCGACGCCAGATGACCGACATCACACAAACCCGACAACGCAAAACACCGAACACCATTACACCGAACACCATTACACCGACACACGGAACGTAAACAACACGCGACACTACATAGCATACACACTAGCCCTGACCCAAACCCTAACCCTAAGGTCCGACACTATCGCACACTTCACCTATCTGCACCCTAACCCTAACTCACTTAACCCACCCCTAGCCCAAGCTCCGACACTAACGCACACATCACCTACCTGCACCCTAACCCTAACTCACTTAACCCACCCCTAGCCCAAGCTCCGACACTAACGCACACTTCACCTACCTGCACCCTAACCCTAACTCACTTAACCCACCCCTAGCCCAAGCTCCGACACTAACGCACACATCACCTACCTGCACCCTAACTCACTTAACCCGTCCCTAAACTACAGTCCCTCACTAGCACACACTTACCTTACCCGAACCATACCTCCGACACGAACACACACTCACCTTTCCCACAGCCTAACCCGACATCCCACAATCTCGAGCACTTACCTGACCGCTCCTAACTCCGTCACCATCGCACACTTACGGCGCGTCGCACATTCCCTTGTCGGTCTTTCCGCTGTCGGCAAATCACCCTGTCGGTACACTTACCTGTCGGTCATCTGGCGTCGGTGAGTTTTCCGTCGGGGAATCGTCGTTTCGGGCATTAGTAGTAGACCCCTCTGCACATGGGTGGGCCAGCTTTAAACTGTGGAAACTACAGACCCATAAGTTACACTAGTCTCATATGCAAAGCCATGGAACAAATTATCATGGAAATGAACAATAATAATATAGGAATCCTCCAAAACTGGACTCAACCATATTTGGTTTCAGCAAGGACAGGTCATGCCTACTCAGCCTGGTGGACTTTTCTGAGAAGGACAGCAAAGCAACGAATGTTGGTACAATGGTTCACACTACTACCTTGACCTGGCCAAGATTTTTGATACAATACCCCACTCAGGAATGGTTGACAGACTCGAGGTTAGGTATAAACCCATATGTCACCTTGTGGATAGCCAGCTGGCTGCCAGACAGAACCCAAGAAGTTAGAATTGACCTCTACAAGAGGACAGTCACAAGTGGAGTGCTTCAGAGATCAGTCCTGGGATTGTTTCTTTTTGCCATTTACTTCTCTGAAGTCAAAGCCAATGCCAAGGGCCTCTGGCTGACTAAATTTGCAGACAGCTGCATGTTAGGAGCATAGAATTCTGCTATGACAATGATGTCCTCCAGGAAGGGATGAAACAGGCAAATAACTTGTGTTAGAGCCATGGACTAATACTAAATGCCAGGAAATGCATAATAGTATCCTTTGGGAAGCCATCCAGCCCAGTAACTATCATATTGACAACACACTATTAAGAGTTGACCCAGTATTGAGGCACTTTGGGGCAGACATAGACAGTAATCTGGCCTTTGACCATCGCGTGTTACAGTAGTAAGGAAATCATTTGGTGTTGTGCAACTCATAAAGGTATGGCATCTAGGTTCAAGTAAGTCATTATTCCACTGTATTCACCATTCATAAGATCTAACATTGAGTATAATACCCCCTTTGGTATGTACCTACCCAGGCACATCCAACAACTGGAATGTCCACAGCGGTTCCTCACTAAAAGAATACAGGGTGTAAGTAACATGTCTTTTGGAGACTGCCTCAAAATTCTCTTCCTATATTCTGTCTCCTACAGGCTGTTAGGAGGAGATCTATGTGTGGCATACAAGGCGTTGTCAGACCCGACCCTGATGGACCTCCTGCATATATGCAAATCAAACAGCACCAGAATTACCCACTCTAAAGACGTAAACATTGCCTGTGATATAAATAGGACCGGATGGAGATTCAGGTGTGTATCACAGAAACTACCCCTTCTCTGGAACAGGCTTCCCATCCATACAAAGCAGAGTTCCTCCTTAACCAAATTCAAGTGTAATTTGGACAGTTGGATGGGGAACAGGAAATTCATCCCTGGTTTGGCACCTATGTCTCTAATGGACACAAGCAGCCTGTAAATCATTCATCTCCCAGGCTCCTGCTTGTAAATGTTTAATCTCCCAAGCACCTGCTTACACTTATCAAAGATATCAGGACTTGTCAGAGATTTGGGATGCATGGCTAGGCTTAAAAAGGCTTTAGTGGTCATTAGCCTAGTACACACCTATGAATCTATAAAGAAGTTATGTACTCACCATAACGTTCCATGTGAGTTGTTCCATCTCGTCTTCATTCTACACTGATGGGTTCGGAGCCAATCTTCAGCTCCGACACGGCCGTTTACCAAAGCTCAAAGATTACCAGTAGCTCGAGACCAAACCCCTTATCCCATGATGGATTGCTGGAATTACCTCAGATCTTGTTTGCTGCATGTACCATATCCTAGTAAGAGGACTAATCTCCCCAGACAGGAAGAAACATTGAATAACCAGGATGAAGTCAGTCTTCAGGTCAACTCTCAGCCAGGTGGGGGATGGAAGGAGGGATGTGAGAATGAAGGTCCCTAGCACCCTAAATCCTGGGTGGCTCACGGGAGTACATTTTTCAGGACCATAGAACCAAAAGAAGCCCTGTCCCTGGAGGCCTTGTCCACTTTGTAATGATTAATAAAAGTGTGAGGCTTAGACCAAGTGGCTGCAGCACAGATATTATCAAGAGGTAACTTGGCTAGAAAGGCCGAAGAAGTAGAGACTTCTCTGGTTGAATGCGCTTTCACTTTATGCAACAAAGACCTATTAGCAAATGAGTAAGTGTAGGTGATACAATCTGAAAGCCACTTAGAAAGGGTTGTTTTAGCCACTGGTCTACCTTTTCTGGCTTCAGAGAATGAAACAAAAAGCTGGTCTGATTTTCTGAAGTCTTTTGTTCTGTCCAGATAATATCTAAGCTGTCTGTGAACATCAAGTTTGTGCAGCATGTATTCTAATTTGTTGGTATGGTTGGGGGAAAAAAACAGGCAACTCAATAACTTGATTTATATTTGTCTCAGAACATACTTCAAAAAAGAAGGGTTAGTCCTAAGGGATACCCTATCAGGATGAAAAAATCATATAGGGGGGCTTGATAAATAATGCCTGAAGCACTTTGCGGGCAGAAGTAATGGCCACTAGAAAAATAGTTTTCCATGACAGAAACTTGAGCTCACAAGATGATGCCGGTTCAAAGGGAGAAAGAAAACTATGGGATAGCATGAAATTCAAACTCCAGGGAGAATAAGGAGTCTTCACTGGAGGTCTCATGTGAAACGTACCTTTGAGGAAGGCCTTGGATAACTGGTGTTGCATAATATTCAGTCCACCAATACCTAGATGAAAATGAGATATGGCTGCTTAACTGGACCTTAACGGTAGCAGCTGCTGCTCCTTCGTGAAAAGTCTCGTTCAAGAATTCTAGTATGGATGACAAGGGAGCTTTGTAAGGATCAAGGGTTTTGTTAGAAGCCCAAATGGAAAATCTTTTCCACTTGCTATGATACAATTTTCTGGTGGAAGGTCTGTGGGAAGCCAACAAAATTTGACTTGTGTCATCTGAAAGATTATGAAGCCTGGTTATACGGGGAACTGGAGCAGCCAAGCAGTTAGCTTCAGTGACTGCAAGGAAGGATGGAGGTCCCCTGATGGGTGTGTCAGAAGGTCTGGAACTGGGTCCAGGATCCATGGATCCTCAATGAGATGATGGCAAAGAAATGGAAACCAAATCTGCTGAGGCCAATAAGGGGCTATAAGAATGACAGTCCTTCCCAGTGACTTTGCTTTCTGTAAAAATCTGGGTATCAGCGGAATTGGGGGAAATGCATAGAGGAGACCCGCGGGCCAATTGTGTACAAGTGCACCCCTCGGGGGTTCTTCCAGAGGGGGTATCAGGGCAAAGTAGTTTTTGCATTTGGTGTTGATGTGGCTGGCAAAAAGATTGCAGCAAGGCTGGCCCCATTTGCGGAAAATCCTGTCCGCAATCTCCTGTTTGAGGGACCACACGTGTGGCAACAAAATTGCCTTGCTCAGCTTGTCTGCTATCACGTTGGACCTCTCCAGGATGTTTGTTGCCAACAGAAAGTGCTGGGATGACACAGCCCACTGCCAAACTCTGAGGGCTTCTCTGCAAAGAGGGTAAAACTTGGTCTCGCCCTGTTTGTTCAAATACCAGACCACTGGCATGTTGTCTGTCTGCATGGCAATTGTCCCTAGAGGGAGAGAGTCCTGAAAGTACTGCAACACCAGAAGTACCACTGTCATCTCTAAGACATTGATATGCAAATGTGACTCTTGATTCATCCATGTGCCTTGGACAGTCTTTCCCTGAAAATGCCCCCCACCCTATCAGGGAAGCGTCCGTGGTCACAGTGGCTACTGGAGGGGGGAGTACAAAGGGGCATCCTATTGTGACATGTAGAGATGTCAACCACCACTGAAGATCCCTCTTGCAAGAGTTTGTAATCAGAATCATATGGTTCATTGGCAACTCCTGGTAAGACCACTGAGCGAACAGGAGCCATTGAAGAATCCGCATATGCATCCTCACCAGTGGAATGGCTAAAATTGCTGCTGCCATCAAACCTAGTATTTTCAAGAACTCTGCGGCTGGAGCTCTGTTCTTTGACACCAGCGAAGTGATGCGTTGGTGAAGAATTGATACCCTTTCGAGTGGAAGACGTAGACTGGTGGTTGAAGTGCCTACCTCTGCCCCTATAAAGACGATATGCTGCGATGGCAACAAGGCAGACTTTTCGAAGTTGACCATAATTCCTAAATGGTTGCAGTGTGTCAGAGTGGATTCTGTTGCCTGAATCAGTTGATGCCTGGTGGTGGAGTGAAGGAGCCAATCATCTAGGTACGGAAACACCTGGAATCCTAGACGCCTCAGATGAGCTGTGACCACTGCCATACATTTGGTAAACACTCTGGGGGCTGTAGTGAGACCAAAGGGCGGGGCTCGAAACTGGTAGTGACTGGCTCCCAGCCAGAAACGCAGATGATTTCTGGATGGTCTGGCCATTTTTATGGGGTAGTAGGCATCTTTGAGATCAATTGAGCACATCCAATTGTCCTTCCCTAAAAAGGGGAGTATAGACTGAAGCATGACCATCCGAAACTTCTCTTTTATTACAAATTGGTTCAGTCTGCTGAGGTCCAAAATGGGTCTCCAGTCCCCTGTTTTCTTTGGAACCAAAAAGAATCTTGAGTAAGTTCCGAATCCTGTTTGGTCTGCTGGGACTGGTTGGATGACTTTTTTTTCTAGCAACTTGCGGACCACTATGGTTGCTTGTTCCCTGTAACTGGGTGGAACATTCGGGATTGTCTTGACAGGAATGGGTGGAGTAGAGAATGGTATGAAATACCTTCTGGAAATGATGCTTTGTACCCATCTGTCATTTGTGATATCTAGCAAGGCTTCTGGGTACAAAGATAATTGACCCCCGACCACCTCCAGAGCAGGACAGTCGGGCCTCCTCTCAGAAGCACTGGTAGGGTTGGCCAGAGAAGTGATCTCTGGCACCCTGGTGTTCTGGACCCCCTCTACCGTGAGGACGGCGTCTTCCATTATTACCCCCTCCTCTGCCCCTGGAGGGAGGTTCTCCACGTGTGTCCTGAAAGGCTCCTTGGGCTTTCTGGAACCACATATTTCCTCCCCTTTAGCCTTTGGGAAAAGGCCGAGTAGGGGTGGAAAAATGGACTCCGATGGCAGACAGAGTCTTTCCCTCTTGTTCACACCTGGTCAAAGTTTCCTTTACCTTTGGCCCAAACAAGGATGAGCCGTCAAACAGGGTGTTTATGACTGAACACTTGAAAGGCTCCGCAAAGGAACAAAGGTGCATCTAGGCATGCCTACGAAGAGCAATCCCTGTTACCTGCAGCCTTACTTGAACCATCAGCTGTTCACAATGGAATTAAGGGTAGCAATCTGGGCCGAAACTTTGTCAGAGATGCCTGCAGCTAAAGTACCCTGAACAGAATCTCCCAGCTCCTTCAGGAGATCTCTTTGCAGTCTGGTGAAATGGGTCAGATAGTTCAGTGATCGCAGAGTGAAAGTCGCTGAACTGAACATGTTTCCCATATCTATCCATGATCCTGGACTCTTCGTTAGGAGGATGGATAGACGCAGAAGTTTCCGACAATTCCTTCTTTGTGGCCACTGCCACCACCATGACATCAACAGGAACTCCTTTGGACAGAAAGGATTTATCCAATGGGGCAGAAATAAATTTATTAGTCCTCAGAGGGACAGGCTCCATGGACTCCGGCAACTCCCACTCCCTATGAGAGACCAATTGTATAAGTTCATCGTAGGGTGGAGATACCCAGGAGTTGGAAGGTTGAGACCCGAAAGCCTTCAGAAGAACTGACTCATCCTCAGTAGGGTTTTTGGACTGCCAATCACCCCTCTGTCTAAGGATCTCAAGTATCTCCACAAAGGAGATGTCCTCAGAGGTGGATCGAGGGGACCCTTCTGACTCCTCCAAGTCAGTGTCAGATGTCAGGGACTCCTGTGGGGAGTCCAAGTGCCTCCTCATCCACAGTCTCTTTCTGGGTACTTCCTCAGTGGGGACTTCTGGGAAAGAATCAGAAATACAGGGAATGCCCAGTGGGACTACCTGAGGCTCTGGGTCTCTAGCCTTGGGGTGACCAATGGTAGCAGAAGAGGACACAAGCACTTTAAGGGAAGAAGAGGCCAAACCTGGTGATGAGGAAGTCTTTGGAGACAACACTTGCCTCATGGCTTCGAAAACATCACGGCTCCAATGAGAAGAAGTTGACGGACCCGAAGGGACGCGATCCTCTCCCGCACCAATGCCATGGGCTCCGAGCCCGAGGTAGGAGTTGAGCTCACCCGAGCCAAAGCCCCAAGAGTAAGAGTCAGCACCGACAAGTCAGTGCGACTATCCTCCCCGGATCCGACAGGGGAGCGTCTGCTCCTAGAGTCCCCAGTTGGCACCGAGGACATCTGAGCAGATGTAGCCGACGATAATGGAACAGCCGTCGGCTCCAAGGGTTCTACAATTATCAAGTCGGCCTCCTCTGGCTCCGAAGGACCGGTACGGCTCGGAGGAGGAGTAGTCAATTCAGGAAGTGTGGTCTTCGGTTCCGACGCCCGGGTTGGAGCCAACAACAATTTAGCTAGGCCTGGTGCCATTAATAGCTTCTGTACCAGTCGATCCATATCCGAATCTGAAAGGCTAACACATGACCTGGTAAGAAAAGCACCGATGGTGCCAACTGGAAAAGTGGAGAAGAGGGAGTCTCAGAGATTGGTTCCAAGCCAGAGTCCCGGCTCCAAAAAGAACAGACTGTTGGCTTCGAAGGCTGTGGAGCCGAAGTCACAGTATATTCCATTTTTTTTTTATTTTTTTGTCTTAGACTCCAAGGAAGATTTTGAAGATTTTGATGATTTACTGGCCCCATCCTGGTCAGACAAAGCTTCTACAAAGGGGTGTTTAAAGATACCTCGATCTATGAGTTTCCTCTTCCTCTCAGCCAGCACCCTTGTAGAAAAGGAGTGGCAGATACTGCAGGACTCCTGGAGGTGCACCTCACCCAAACAATAAACACACTGAACATGTGCATCTGTCACAGACATTTTTTGTCCGCAGTCTGGACATTTTTTAAAGCCAGACTTCGGATGTTTCTCCTTATCTTCAGACATAATATCTTAATTAGAAAAATAACAACTATGAAGAACTATCAACAAGTTTGACAAACAAACTCTAAATATAATACAATATAGAATATATACTCCTAACTAGTCTAAACTACAACAGGCCAATGGCCAAGAAACAAAAAGTTAAGAATAACCTGGCAAAGCTATAAAGGGAAAGGGGAACACTTCTAAACAGTCTAACTATATCTAAGAATATATATATATATATATATATATATATATATATATATATATATATATGAAAAAAAATGAAGAAAACTTGCGAATATGCAGAATATCCCACAAAAGGTCTCGAGCAATGCTGGAAACTAAGAGATCAGTGCTGCGGCAAACTAGATCTGAGGTAATTCCAGCAATGCATCATGGGATAAGGGGCTTGGTCTCGAGCTACTGGTAATCTTTGAGCTTTGCTAAACGGCCGTGTCGGAGCCGACGATCGGCTCTGAACCCATCAGTGAAGAATGAACGGTGAGATTGAACAACTTCACATATCTAGTTACACATTTTACTGCAGGAGCTTCAGCACCAAGTCTTATTGTGTTTCATACTAAAAAGTTTGTAAACAAAACAATCAAGCTAAGCAGTTTGAAAATACATTTATCATGTTTGTTTGTGTCTTTCGGCTTTTCCCGGTTAGGGGGTCGCCACAGCGGAACTCCGGTCCCCTAATGATTGGCAGTAGATTTTTACCCGGGCCTAATGCACAACCTTCAATGAAGGAACGCCCATTCACGCATGTCACTACACAGAAGACGCTCTAATTGAGAATCGAATGGGTAACGTCTAACTGTGAGGCGACAACGAAAATACATTTATCATCTTTTCAGTTATAAATTTGGATGGCGCAAGGGTGCAGCGGTAGCACTGTCACCTCACAGTAAGAGGTTTTTCAGTTCGATTCTTGGCTGGAATGCCTTCTGTGTGGAATCTGCACGTCCTCCCTCTGTTCGTGTGGGTTTCCTCCAGGTGCTGCAGTTTCCTCCCACGTTACAAAGACATACATTTGGAACATTTCTCCCCCAGCTTCCGCTGAAAATTGGTTTTGTTCCAAGTCAGACTTTCCTGGTAAACAAATAATAATTACAATAAAATAAATAAACTTGAAAGGTATTCAACAGTTATGGAACTATAATACTATCTGAATACACTATTAAGTTAAATTCTAAAATAATTTACATAAGCCTGAAAGAGAAAAATATTTCTTAATTCTAGTCTAGCTATTAAGAAACAGCTAAGGAGAATAATCTCCATAATTCTTGAAATATATAGGTTTTTATCTAAATTTGGGTAGACCCTATAGGTATTTATGCATTCTTTAGCCATTTTGGTAAATGTTTCTTATGACATATCTTTAAAACTGGTACAATGAAATGTACACTTAAACCTGGTTAATGAGAAAAGGATGGTAGAGATCATTGAGTGTTGTCTGTTGATATTTACAGGTGCAGTGTGTAAATGGAAAAAGTCCATGTTAAACCAAATGTTGGAATTTCCATATGATTAATTTTCATTTGTGCAGGTTCCTATAAAGCTTTGACTAAGGGATTTATATAATGGAATTCATTTTGTTGGAGTAAAATAGGCATAGTGGATAATCACATGCTATGTATATCGTAGCTTTTTAATTGGATAGTGCCAGTAGAGACTATCCAATAGAGCTAACAAACACCATTTTTGTTCACAAAAGTTGAAACATACGAATGCCATATGAAGGAATAATAACTCATTGTCGTATATTTTAGTTTGATAATGAATTAATAAAATTTAGAAATTTGCTTTTTATTTAAATTTGTTGACCAGGATAGACTGTTTATCCCAAATGGGACTATTTCCAGCTCAACTCAGGTATAAAACACTGAAGGAATCAAAATGCACAATGTATAAAGGGGGATATTTCAAGTAATACATAACTGATCAGGCAAATGTACAAACAGTGCATTAACGTAATAAATTTTGCATGCAAATAGCATTGTTTGATGTCAAGAATGTGTAGACTGTTAAGAAAATATAAACTTTGAATTGGATAAGTGAAGAAACATCAAATGTAGCTTATAATGTTTTCCACATAATTTTTAAAATTGCTGTATAACCCAAAGGTACTCCAAATGTATTCTCATTTTCAACACAGAATTGCATTCTTTCAATATGAAATCTTCCAGACATTCTCCAGCCAGTGACCAGTACCTAAACTGCTGTGTTATCTAGGTTAACAGCAGCATAAAGAATTGTCTGTACGTAGGTAGAACTGGGGTTCTGTATCTCCAATTTGCATCTTCCTTAAGAGTAAAATTATCATTTAAGAAGATCCACCATTACTGGGTTTGGAAGGTCTTCTTGTGGGAGAGTCAAGGAAAGCCAGTGGATGCATTTGTATAAAATGAGTACAAGCTTATTCTTCTATAACCATAAAGATAATTGGGAGAAAGTTTAAAGGCCTTTTTTGACTAAGTGGGCAGTTTTTCCTAGTGTAAGTCGAATAATGTCATCTGAATACATGTTTAAATTTATTTGTGAAGGTCTAGGATTATATTACTAATAAAAATCAGGATGAGAATGGGCCATATGCTGATATTTGTGGTACACCATTTTTAATTACATTTAGATCAGAGATAGCAAGTTCTAATAAATACTCAAAATGTATACTTTGATAGGTAATCTTAAAAGTATTTGAATATAAACTTACCAAAAACAAAATACATTTCAGTTAAAGCAGTTGATGGTCAGCTATCTGAAATACCTTCTTGATATTAATGAAAATGTCACCTGTCAGAAGGCTGTTTTCCATATGAGTAAAGGTGGAATTTGTTATGATGTGTATGGAGTTGCTGAACATATTTCTTGTTATGATGTTTATGGAGGTGATGAACATATTTCTAAAGCCATGTTGTACACATAATAATAGACCACATTTTCAATGCAGTAAAGCATCCAATTGTATTTATTTATTGACATTTGATTACTGGAAATGGCAGTTTTCTCCAATAAACTCCAGCCCCCTCTTGCCTATTGTCTGTATCCCCAATTGCAATCATCCCTATCAGCAGAATCTTCTTTCTCCATGCCCATGTTGGAATATGATTCCTGTGACCACTGTTAAAATATGTGGCTAATTTACTCTCTCATCACTAGTTATTTTTGTTTTCTCTGTTAGTTTTTATTTGCGTACTTAACTATTAAGTTTAATTTTGGGTAAGTCCATTCAGCAAGGATAACAATATAATATGGACATTGCAGCCACTGTACCACTCAGCTTTACTGAGGACACATAAATCATTCATATTACTAAAGCAGAATTGTAATATTAATGAACTACATGAACCAAAATGGCTTTCTGTACGAGAAATAAAGAAACATTTATATGCATCTGTACAATACAGATGCATTTTCAATCTGCTCACACACTAACTTCAAATGTATGGTAAACAGCAAATAGACCTACAGCACTGATAAAAGGAGTTCATGTGGTCTACCAATGCTGAATCTACAGTCTAGTAAACATACCATGTAACTACTGTCCAGTAACCACAATGTGGTATTTGAAAAGATAATTAGACTCACCATTTCTTGTTTCTGTAAGATCTTCCCAGAAAGCAAAAACACCTCTTTTGATGAAAATAGATACCACAGATTGGTGCTCATTGCACATTATTTCCCCAACATGCTTAGTCCAATACAAGATAAAAATTTTCCCACTAGACTGTGGATAATTAAGGGTACAAAATGCCCTTGATTCACCACAACCTGTAAAGCTCAACTTTGAGAAAGACACAAGGTCTACATACATGGGCTGGAAAATAAATCATCATTGCTAACATTTTAACATTTAAAAATTATACCTCAGAATAAGAAATGCTGCCAAATATGTGCTCACTGGGAAAAAATAAACTTCTCCCTCTCCAGTGAGCTCAGTCTTTTTTGGAAATTGATGAAGTGATTTTCAGGTAGACAATTAAGGAATAATCACTTGGGTAGAAATCTGAACTATTCATTTGTGAACAGAAACAGTATCACATAGCATCAATGCAAACCCTTCCTCTAACACATATCCAGGAACTAATAAGCTTAAACTCCCACCAATGCACATAAACTATCTCAATCTACTTCCTTTCTACTTCAAGGATATTTCTTTCAAAAAGTTATTAGAAAAATTATGTACCAACAGCTCCTTCTGATCAGCATCACTGCACTCATTTATCCGCAGAATGGCTTCAATATTCTAGCAGAACCCTTGTTTCATATTTTTAAGTTATCTATTATGATAAGTATTCTTCCACCTTCTTTCATTCAAACGTCTCCCATGGCTAAGTTACTGGAATAACAATTTATACAATATACAAGCCAGTAGCATTGTCTGTCCTGTCTTACTTCTTATAACTAGGTCAATCCAGGAATCCCAGATTCCCTCTCTCTGGAAAAAGTCACACATTATCCCTCTGCACAAACGAGGAAATCCAACAGACAGTAATAATTAGACCTATAGCAATTTTATCTCCCCTCACCAAAATACTTGAAAAATGTATTAAAAGCAATTAGTAGACTATCTCCTACAAGAAGAACTCATACTCTACGCACCATGGCTTCTGTCCTTTCCATAGTACTAGCACTGCCCTTCTAACCTATATAGATACTGTCAATAAAGCTAGAGATAATGGCAAACTAGTCTGTTCCTTATTTCTAGACTTGTCGAAAGCCTTCAACACTGTTTATCACAGAAAACTTCTACTTCAGATGTCCTCACTAGGTCTCTTTCAGCCTACACTTCTGTAGTTCAAAAGCTACCTGTCCAATAGTTTTCAGTCAGTAAAATGGCACTTCACACTCTCTCTTTACCTCCCAGTCACCACTGGCGTACCATAAGGCTCTGTCCCTCCTCTTTAACATTTTCACCAACAGCCTCTATACTTCCACACAGCAGGTCACTCTAATACAATATGCAGATTATTTCACTCTCATTTGCACATCTGACAACATGGTACCTCAGCCAAAAAATTATTCTGGAAGCTTTAACAGCCACTGAAACATAGCTTTGTAACTCACAACTAATGCTCAAACCAAAAAAAGGCCAACGTACACCCCAACAGTACAAGGCTAAAATACTTTGCACACATTTAGACCATCTAATACAGTGGCAGGGACTTAAGGTGGAAGTGTTTCAATTTACATCAGAAATAAGTATACCTCAAAGCTGGTCAAACAGGAAGATGCATTTGAGCTTCTCCACATTCAAATCACCATAGACAAAATCCCATACCACTTCTTTGAAAGTTATACACCCCCCTCTGTGATCCAGGAACCCATAACATGTATTTATGCTTATTGGAAACATCCATCACCCAACCTAATACCATATTCATGGGTGACTTTAATTACCCCACTATTACCAGGGAATTGTATAAGACACGAAATGTGCAAGCACAGAGATTCCTAGATTTTGTAAACACAAATTCCCTGGACCAGATACACTGACTAGGGATACAGACATACTGGATCTGGTCCTCACTAATATGGGAGGTGCTGCATACCCCCAAGTATAATGTCTTCTCTGCTGTAGTCAGAACACAAAATGGTCTCCTTTGAAGTAAAATTAAAACCTGAAGCCCCAGCTAACCTTGGAATGTTCAGGAACTATTCTAAGGCTAACTTCCTACTATTAAGTGATAAACTGGCAAATTTCAAGACCCACAAACACTGAGAACACTGCTGCTTACACAGAACTGTTCATAGGAACCCTATAAGTGCATGTTAATGGCTGGATACAGCCAGCTGTACCAACCAGGAAGAAGCTCAGAACTAACTCTAAAAAACAAGCAACCTTGATGGAATCACAATATCAATAGGTTGTATGACAGAAGGAAGAAAATCATGATAAAAATCAGGTGTAGTAGCACCCATCAGGATAAACGCACTCTCATCAAACAACTTGGAGGACATATCCATCCAACCATCCACAACCCCTTTTCCCCATTTTTGCACATGGGATCAGGGTGTCATTTCAATAGTGACAATCATCTACAGCCAAGATTTACACTGCCAGGTGGCTAGCCCTGCCGTGGTCGTTCTTTCACACTTCACACACTCGCACGTATAGCCAGTTTAGAGTGTCCAGTCCACCTACTGCATATCTTTGGAATGTGGGAGGAAACAGAGCACCCAGCGGAAACCCAAGCACCACAGGAAGAACATGCAGACTCCATGCTGAAGGCACCTCAGCTGAAAATCGAACCAGGGAACCTCTTGCTGTGAGGTGACAATGCTATCTGCTGTGCCACTGTGCTGCCTTTCAGAGAATCTATCAAAGCCAAATTTGAGGTAAACGTGGCCTCCCAGGCCAAGGATAACCACAAGGCATTCTTTAGCTATATCTACATCCTCAAAGGCAATACGCAGTTGTGTGTAGAACTTATTGCTATTGGGGCCACCTATACTGAGCGAGAATCTAGAGCAGACAAACTCATCTCTAACTTTACCCCTCTCTCTCCCAGCACACCCTCTACTGAGGAAATACCATCAAATATAACTCCTCTACTATAACAAGGGAACAGGTCCTCAATGCTCTCTCTAAGGCCAAAAACAGTGCATTTATGGGCCCAGACAATATCTCAGGATGCCCTCTAAATAACCTGAAACATGACCTATTAGGCCACCTGGAATTGTTGTTTAGCCATTGCCTCCAAACCTGCTTTGTGCCTCATGAATGGAGAATAGTAACAGTCATCTCTCTGCACATGGGTGGGCCAGCTTTAAACTGTGGAAACTACAGACCCATAAGTTACACTAGTCTCATATGCAAAGCCATGGAATAAATTATCATGGAAATGAACAATAATAATATAGGAATCCTCCGAAACTGGACTCAACCATATTTGGTTTCAGCAAGGACAGGTCATGCCTACTCAGCCTGGTGGACTTTTTTTGAGAAGGACAGCAAAGCAACGAATGTTGGTACAATGGTTCACACTACTACCTTGACCTGGCCAAGATTTTTGATACAATACCCCACTCAGGAATGGTTGACAGACTCGAGGTTAGGTATAAACCCATATGTCACCTTGTGGATAGCCAACTGGCTGCCAGACAGAACCCAAGAAGTTAGAATTGACCTCTACAAGAGGACAGTCACAACTGGAGTGCCTCAGAGATCAGTCCTGGGATTGATTCTTTTTGCCATTTACTTCTCTGAAGTCAAAGCCAATGCCAAGGGCCTCTGGCTGACTAAATTTAAAGACAGCTGCAAGTTAGGAGCATAGAATTCTGCTATGACAATGATGTCCTCCAGGAAGGAATGAAACAGGCAAATAACTTGTGTCAGAGCCATGGACTAATACTAAATGCCAGGAAATGCATAATAGTATCCTTTGGGAAGCCATCCAGCCCAGTAACTATCATATTGACAACACACTATTAAGAGTTGACCCAGTACTGAGGGACTTTGGAGCAGACATAGACAGTAATCTGGCCTTTGACCATCGCGTGTTACAGTAGTAAGGAAATCATTTGGTGTTGTGCAACTCATAAAGGTATGGCATCTAGGTTCAAGTAAGTCATTATTCCACTGTATTCACCATTCATAAGATCTAACATTGAGTATAATACCCCCTTTGGTATGTACCTACCCAGGCACATCCAACAACTGGAATGTCCACAGCGGTTCCTCACAAAAGAATACAGGGTGTAAGTAACATGTCTTTTGGAGACTGCCTCAAAATTCAATTCCTATATTCTGTCTCCTACAGGCTGTTAGGAGGAGATCTATGTGTGGCATACAAGGCGTTGTCAGACCCGACCCTGATGGACCTCCTGCATATATGCAAATCAAACAGCACCAGAATTACCCACTCTAAAGACTTAAACATTGCCTGTGATATAAATAGGACCGGCTGGAGATTCAGGTGTGTATCACAGAAACTACCCCTTCTCTGGAACAGGCTTCCCATCCATACAAAGCAGAGTTCCTCCTTAACCAAATTCAAGTGTAATTTGGACAGTTGGATGGGGAACAGGAAATTCATCCCTGGTTTGGCACCTATGTCTCTAATGGACACAAGCAGCCTGTAAATCATTCATCTCCCAGGCTCCTGCTTGTAAATGTTTAATCTCCCAAGCCCCTGCTTACACTTATCAAGGATATCAGGACTTGTCAGAGATTTGGGATGCATGGCTAGGCTTAAAAAGGCTTTAGTGGTCATTAGCCTAGTACACACCTATGAACCTATAAAGAAGTTATGTACTCACCATAACGTTCCATGTGAGTTGTTCCATCTCGTCTTCATTCTACACTGATGGGTTTGGAGCCAATCTTCAGCTCCGACACGGCCGTTTACCAAAGCTCAAAGGTTACCAGTAGCTCGAGACCAAGCCCCTTATCCCATGATGCATTGCTGGAATTACCTCAGATCTTGTTTGCTGCATGTACCATATCCTAGTAAGAGGACTAATCTCCCCAGACAGGAAGAAACATTGAATAACCAGGATGAAGTCAGTCTTCAGGTCAACTGTCAGCCAGGTGGGGGATGGAGGGAGGGATGTGAGAATGAAGGTCCCTAGCACCCTAAATCCTGGGTGGCTCACGGGAGTACATTTTTCAGGACCATAGAACCAAAAGAAGCCCTGTCCCTGGAGGCCTTGTCCACTTCGTAATGAGTAATAAAAGTGTGAGGCTTAGACCAAGTGGCTGCAGCACAGATATTCTCAAGAGGTAACTTGGCTAGAAAGGCCGAAGAAGTAGAAACTTCTCTGGTTGAATGCGCTTTCACTTTATGCAACAAAGACCTATTAGCAGATGAGTAAGTGTAGGTGATACAATCTGAAAGCCACTTAGAAAGGGTTGTTTTAGCCACTGGTCTACCTTTTCTGCCTTCAGAGAATGAAACAAAAAGCTGGTCTGATGTTCTGAAGTCTCTTGTTCTGTCCAGATAATATCTAAGCTGTCTGTGGACATCAAGTTTGTGCAGCATGTATTCTAATTTGTTGGTATGGTTGGGGAAAAAAACAGGCAACTCAATAACTTGATTTATATTTGTCTCAGAACATACTTCAAAAAGGAAGGGTTAGTCCTAAGGGATACCCTATCAGGATGAAAAAATCATATAGGGGGGCTTGATAGATAATGCCTGAAGCACTCTGCGGGCAGATGTAATGGCCACTAGAAAAATAGTTTTCCATGACAGAAACTTGAGCTCACAAGATGATGCTGGTTCAAAGGGAGAAAGAAAACTATGGGACAGCATGAAATTCAAGCTCCAGGGAGAATAAGGAGTCTTCACTGGAGGTCTCATGTGAAACGTACCTTTGAGGAAGGCCTTGGATAACGGTGTTGCATAATATTCAGTCCATCAATACCTAGATGAAAATGAGATATAGCTGCTTAACTGGACCTTAACGGTAGCAGCTGCTGCTCCTTCGTGAAAAATCTCGGTCAAGAATTCTAGTATGGATGACAAGGGAGCTTTGTAAGGATCAAGGGTTTGTTAGAAGCCCAAATGGAAAATCTTTTCCACTTGCTATGATACAATTTTCTGGTGGAAGGTCTGTGGGAAGCCAACAAAATTTGACTTGTGTCATCTGAAAGATTATGAAGCCTGGTTATACAGGGAACTGGAGCAGCCAAGCAGTTGGCTTCAGTGACTGCAAGGAAGGATGGAGGTCCCCTGATGGGTGTGTCAGAAGGTCTGGATCTGGGTCCAGGATCCATGGATCCACCATGAGATGATGGCAAAGAAATGGAAACCAAATCTGCTGAGGCCAATAAGGGGTTATAAGAATGACAGTCCTTCCCAGTGACTTTGCTTTCTGTAAAAATCTGGGTATCAGCGGAATTGGGGGAAATGCATAGAGGAGACCCGCGGGCCAATTGTGTACAAGTGCACCCCTCAGGGGTTCTTCCAAAGGGGGTATCAGGGCAAAGTAGTTTTTGCATTTGGTGTTGATGTGGCTGGCAAAAAGAGTGCAGCAAGGCTGGCCCCATTTGCGGAAAATCCTGTCCGTAATCTCCTGTTTGAGGGACCACTCA
The DNA here is from genome assembly GCF_019279795.1 of Protopterus annectens. Lineage (NCBI taxonomy): Eukaryota > Metazoa > Chordata > Ceratodontiformes > Protopteridae > Protopterus > Protopterus annectens. The sequence continues at coordinate 460,604,105 of NC_056750.1, forward strand.
TGTGACAACAAAATTGCCTTGCTCAGCTTGTCTGCTATCACATTGGATCTCTCCAGGATGTTTGTTGCCAACAGAAAGTGCTGGGATGACACAGCCCACTGCCAAACTCTGAGGGCTTCTCTGCAAAGAGGGTAAAACTTGGTCTCGCCCTGTTATACCAGACCACTGGCATGTTGTCTGTCTGCATGGCAATTATCCCTAGAGGGAGAGAGTCCTGAAAGTACTGCAACACCAGAAGTACCACTGTCATCTCTAAGACATTGATATGCAAATGTGACTCTTGATTCATCCATGTGCCTTGGACAGTCTTTCCATGAAAATGCCCCCCACCCTATCAGGGAAGCGTCCGTGGTCACAGTGGCTACTGGAGGGGGGAGTACAAAGGGGCATCCTATTGTGACATGTAGAGACGTCAACCACCACTGAAGATCCCTTTTGCAAGAGTTTGTAATCAGAATCATATGGTTCATTGGCAACTCCTGGTAAGACCATTGAGCGAACAGGAGCCATTGAAGAATCCGCATATGCATCCTCACCAATGGAATGGCTAAAATTGCTGCTGCCATCAAACCTAGTATTTTCAAGAACTCTGCGGCTGGAGCTCTGTTCTTTGACACCAGCGAAGTGATGCGTTGGTGAAGAATTGATACCCTTTCGAGTGGAAGACGTAGACTGGTGGTTGAAGTGCCTACCTCTGCCCCTATAAAGACGATATGCTGCGATGGCAACAAGGCAGACTTTTCGAAGTTGACCGTAATTCCTAAATGGTTGCAGTGTGTCAGAGTAGATTCTGTTGCCTGAATCAGTTGATGCCTGGTGGTGGAGTGAAGGAGCCAATCATCTAGGTACAGAAACACCTGGAATCCTAGATGCCTCAGATGAGCTGTGACCACTGCCATACATTTGGTAAACACTCTGGGGGCTGTAGTGAGACCAAAGGGCAGGGCTCGAAACTGGTAGTGACTGGCTCCCAGCCAGAAATGCAGATGATTTCTGGATGGTCTGGCCATTTTTATGTGGTAGTACGCATCTTTGAGATCGAGCACATCCAATTGTCCTTCCCTAAAAAGGGGAGTATAGACTGAAGCATGACCATCCGAAACTTCTCTTTTTTTACAAATTGGTTCAGTCTGCTGAGGTCCAAAATGGGTCTCCAGTCCCCTGTTTTCTTTGGAACCAAAAAGAATCTTGAGTAAGTTCCGAATCCTGTTTGGTCTGCTGGGACTGGTTGGATGACTTTTTTTTCTAGCAACTTGCGGACCACTATGGTTGCTTGTTCCCTGTAACTGGGTGGAACATTCGGGATTGTCTTGACAGGAATGGGTGGAGCAGAGAATGGTATGAAATACCCTCTGGAAATGATACTTTGTACCCATCTGTCATTTGTGATATCTAGCCAGGCTTCTGGGTACAAAGATAATTGACCCCCGACCACCTCCAGAGCAGGACAGTCGGGCCTCCTCTCAGAAGCACTGGTAGGATTGGCCAGAGAAGTGATCTCTGGCACCCTGGTGTTGTGGACCCCCTCTACCGTGAGGGCGGCGTCTTCCATTATTACCCCCTCCTCTGCCCCTGGAGGGAGGTTCTCCAAGTGTGTCCTGAAAGGCTCCTTGGGCTTTCTGGAACCACATATTTCCTCCCCTTTAGCCCTTGGGAAAAGGCCGAGTAGGGGTGGAAAAATGGACTCCGATGGCAGACAGAGTCTTTCCCTCTTGTTCACACCTGGTCAAAGTTTCCTTTACCTTTGGCCCAAACAAGGATGAGCTGTCAAACGGGGTGTTTATGAATGAAGACTTGAAAGGCTCCGCAAAGGAACAAAGGTGCATCTAGGCATGCCTACGAAGAGCAATCCCTGTTACCTGCAGCCTTACTTGAACCATCAGCTGTTCACAATGGAATTAAGGGCAGCAAGCTGGGCCGAAACTTTGTCAGAGATGCCTGCAGCTAAAGTACCCTGAACAGAATCTCCCAGCTCCTTCAGGAGATCTCTTTGCAGTCTGGTGAAATGGGTCAGATAGTTCAGTGATCGCAGAGTGAAAGTCGCTGAACTGAACATGTGTTTCCCATATCTATCCATGATCCTGGACTCTCTGTTAGGAGGATGGATAGATGCAGAAGTTTCTGACAATTCCTTCTTTGTGGCCACTGCCACCACTATGGCAACAACAGGAACTCCTTTGGACAGAAAGGATTTATCCATGGGGGCAGAAATAAATTTATTAGGCCTCAGAGGGACAGGCTCCATGGACTCCGGCAACTCCCACTCCCTATGAGAGACCAATTGCATAAGTTCATCGTAGGGTGGAGATACCCAGGAGTTGGAAGGTTGAGACCCGAAAGCCTTCAGAAGAACGGACTCATCCTCAGTAGAGTTTTTGGACTGCCAATCACCCCTCTGCCTAAGGATCTCAAGTATCTCCACAAAGGAGATGTCCTCAGAGGTGGATCGAGGGGACCCTTCTGACTCCTCCAAGTCAGTGTCAGATGTCAGGGACTCCTGTGGGGAGTCCAAGTGCCTCCTCATCCACAGTCTCTTTCTGGGTACTTCCTCAGTGGGGACTTCTGGGAAAGCCTCAGAAATGCAGGGAGCGCCCAGTGGGACTACCTGAGGCTCTGGGTCTCTAGCCTTGGGGTGACCGATGGTAGCAGAAGAGGACACAAGCACTTTAAGGGAAGAAGAGGCCAAACCTGGTGATGAGGAAGTCTTTGGAGACAACACTTGCCTCATGGCTTCGAAAACATCACGGCTCCAATGAGAAGAAGTTGATGGACCCGAAAGGACGCGATCCCCTCCCGCACCAATGCCATGGGCTCCGAGCCCGAGGTAGGAGTTGAGCTCACCCGAGCCAAAGCCCCAAGAGTAAGAGTCAGCACCGACAAGTCAGTGCGACTATCCTCCCCGGATCCGACAGGGGAGCGTCAGCTCCTAGAGTCCCCAGTTGGCACCGAGGACATCTGAGCAGATGGAGCCGATGATAATGGAACAGCCGTCGGCTCCAAGGGTTCTACAATTATCAAGTCGGCCTCCTCTGGCTCCAAAGGACCGGTACGGCTCGGAGGAGGAGTAGTCAATTCAGGAAGCGTGGTCTTAGGTTCCGACGCCTGGGTTGGAGCCAACAACAATTTAGCTAGGCCTGGTGCCATTAATAGCTTCTGTACCAGTCGATCCATATCCAAATCTGAAAGGCTAACACATGACCTGGTAAGAAAAGCACCGATGGTGCCAACTGGAGAAGTGGAGAAGAGGGAGTCTCAGAGATTGGTTCCAAGCCAGAGTCCCGGCTCCAAAAAGAACAGACTGTTGGCTTCGAAGGCTGTGGAGCCGAAGTCACAGTATATTCCATTTTTTTTTTATTTTTTTGTCTTAGACTCCAAGGAAGATTTTGAAGATTTTGATGATTTGCTGGCCCCATCCTGGTCAGACAAAGCTTCTACAAAGGGGTGTTTAAGGATACCTCGATCTATGAGTTTCCTCTTCCTCTCAGCCAGCACCCTTGTAGAAAAGGAGTGGCAGATACTGCAGGACTCCTGGAGGTGCACCTCACCCAAACAATAAACGCACTGAACATGTGCATCTGTCACAGACATTTTTTGTCCGCAGTCTGGACATTTTTTAAAGCCAGACTTCGGATGTTTCTCCTTATCTTCAGACATAATATCTTAATTAGAAAAATAACAACTATGAAGAACTATCAACAAGTTTGACAAACAAACTCTAAATATAATACAATATAGAATATATACTCCTAACTAGTCTAAACTACAACAGGCCAATGGCCAAGAAACAAAAAGTTAAGAATAACCTGGCAAAGCTATAAAGGGAAAGGGGAACACTTCTAAACAGTCTAACTATATCTAAGAAGATATATATATATATATATATATAAGAAAAAAAATGAAGAAAACTTGCGAATATGCAGAATATCCCACAAAAGGTCTCGAGCAATGCTGGAAACTAAGAGATCAGTGCTGCGGCAAACTAGATCTGAGGTAATTCCAGCAATGCATCATGGGATAAGGGGCTTGGTCTCGAGCTACTGGTAATCTTTGAGCTTTGCTAAACGGCCGTGTCGGAGCCGACGATCGGCTCTGAACCCATCAGTGAAGAATGAACGGCGAGATTGAACAACTTCACATATCTAGTTACACATTTTACTGCAGGAGCTTCAGCACCGAGTCTTATTGTGTTTCATACTAAAAAGTTTGTAAACAAAACAATCAAGCTAAGCAGTTTGAAAATACATTTATCATGTTTGTTTGTGTCTTTCGGCTTTTCCCGGTTAGGGGGTCGCCACAGCGGAACTCTGGTCCGCTAATGATTGGCAGTAGATTTTTACCTGGGCCTAACTCACAACCTACAATGAAGGAACGCCCATTCACGCATGTCGCTACACAGAAGACGCTCTAACTGAGAATCGAACGGGTAACGTCTAACTGTGAGGCGACAACGAAAATACATTTATCATCTTTTCAGTTATAAATTTGGATGGCGCAAGGGTGCAGCGGTAGCACTGTCACCTCACAGCAAGAGGTTTTTCAGTTCGATTCTTGGCTGGAATGCCTTCTGTGTGGAATCTGCACGTCCTCCCTCTGTTCGTGTGGGTTTCCTCCAGGTGCTGCAGTTTCCTCCCACGTTACAAAGACATGCATTTGGAACATTTCTCCCCCAGCTTCCGCTGAAAATTGGTTTTGTTCCAAGTCAGACTTTCCTGGTAAACAAATAATAATTACAATAAAATAAATAAACTTGAAAGGTATTCAACAGTTATGGAACTATAATACTATCTGAATACACTATTAAGTTAAATTCTAAAATAATTTACATAAGCCTGAAAGAGAAAAATATTTCTTAATTCTAGTCTAGCTATTAAGAAACAGCTAAGGAGAATAACCTCCATAATTCTTGAAATATATAGGTTTTTATCTAAATTTGGGTAGACCCTATAGGTATTTATGCATTCTTTAGCCATTTTGGTAAATGTTTCTTATGACATATCTTTAAAACTGGTACAATGAAATGTACACTTAAACCTGGTTAATGAGAAAAGGATGGTAGAGATCATTGAGTGTTGTCTGTTGATATTTACAGGTGCAGTGTGTAAATGGAAAATGTCCATGTTAAACCAAATGTTGGAATTTCCATATGATTCATTTTCATTTGTGCAGGTTCCTATAAAGCTTTGACTAAGGGATTTATATAACGGAATTCATTTTGTTGGAGTAAAATAGGCATAGTGGATAATCACATGCTATGTATATCGTAGCTTTTTAATTGGATAGTGCCAGTAGAGACTATCCAATAGAGCTAACAAACACCATTTTTGTTCACAAAAGTTGAAACATACGAATGCCATATGAAGGAATAATAACTCATTGTCGTATATTTTAGTTTGATAATGAATTAATAAAATTTAGAAATTTGCTTTTTATTTAAATTTGTTGACCAGGATAGACTGTTTATCCCAAATGGGACTATTTCCAGCTCAACTCAGGTATAAAACACTGAAGGAATCAAAATGCACAATGTATAAAGGGGGATATTTCAAGTAATACATAACTGATCAGGCAAATGTACAAACAGTGCATTAACGTAATAAATTTTGCATGCAAATAGCATTGTTTGATGTCAAGAATGTGTAGACTGTTAAGAAAATATAAACTTTGAATTGGATAAGTGAAGAAACATCAAATGTAGCTTATAATGTTTTCCACATAATTTTTAAAATTGCTGTATAACCCAAAGGTACTCCAAATGTATTCTCATTTTCAACACAGAATTGCATTCTTTCAATATGAAATCTTCCAGACATTCTCCAGCCAGTGACCAGTACCTAAACTGCTGTGTTATCTAGGTTAACAGCAGCATAAAGAATTGTCTGTACGTAGGTAGAACTGGGGTTCTGTATCTCCAATTTGCATCTTCCTTAAGAGTAAAATTATCATTTAAGAAGATCCACCATTAATGGGTTTGGAAGGTCTTCTTGTGGGAGAGTCAAGGAAAGCCAGTGGATGCAGTTGTGTAAAATGAGTACAAGCTTATTCTTTTATAACCATAAAGATAATTGGGAGAAAGTTTAAAGGCCTTTTTTGACTAAGTGGGCAGTTTTTCCTAGTGTAAGTCGAATAATGTCATCTGAATACATGTTTAAATTTATTTGTGAAGGTCTAGGATTATATTACTAATAAAAATCAGGATGAGAATGGGCCATATGCTGATATTTGTGGTACACCATTTTTAATTACATTTAGATCAGAGATAGTAAGTTCTAATAAATACTCAAAATGTATACTTTGATAGGTAATCTTAAAAGTATTTGAATATAAACTTACCAAAAACAAAATACATTTCAGTTAAAGCAGTTGATGGTCAGCTATCTGAAATACCTTCTTGATATTAATGAAAATGTCACCTGTCAGAAGGCTGTTTTCCATATGAGTAAAGGTGGAATTTGTTATGATGTGTATGGAGTTGCTGAACATATTTCTTGTTATGATGTGTATGGAGGTGATGAACATATTTCTAAAGCCATGTTGTACACATAATAATAGACCACAGTTTCAATGTAGTAAAGCATCCAATTGTATTTATTTATTGACATTTGATTACTGGAAATGTCCGTCTGAGTAGTAACCCATTTTTACAAAACATTTTAAGAACAATAATTTTACAGTCTTCAAAAAATACAACAAAACATCTGCAGTTTAAATAAATATAACAAATTAGACATAAAAACATTGGTTAAAAATTCTTGCAAGGTATATGACAAGCATTTAATATTTAGAGAAATTTTAGAAAGTTTGTAGAAAAATTAAAGATAAGTTAGTCTAATACAAATAGGAATTGCAATATGAATTAAGGGAAAAACAGGCTTATGGTATATTTAGAGAGAAAATCAGGAAAGAGAATTAGATAGCAGTTAGGAAGTAAGTGAAGAAGGGAGAGTATGGAAGTATAAGGAATGAAAAGATACCTGTTCACATTTATGGATATCATTTATCCTGGATTTGAGCATGAACAGAGACAGATTTTAGCTAGGAAGTCTTTCAGAGTGGTTTTGAAAGATGGAGGGAAGGTATAGACCTGATGGTTGCAGGTAAGGAGTTCCAGGCCTTAGCAAACTTGTATGAGTACAGACCATGCCCAGCAGATTTGCTATGTTTGTACACAGATAAGAGTTTTTGTTCACTGGATCGCAATTACCAACTGGGAACATAGTTGTGTAGAATATTTTTTAGTGCTAAACAGGCAGATGGATGCTAGATAATTATATAGATGGTAAGAAGTTGTGTATATGTTAGTTGATGTGGCAGTTCTAACCAATTTAGGCTTTTCAGTGCTATACAGTGGTGGGTTCTGAAAGGGATATGTGCTGCAAATTTAGCAACTTTCTTATAACATTGTTCAAGTTTTAATTCTTGTGAAGCCTGTAGGTTAGTAAGGGTGGGAGCACCATAAAGAAGAGTGGGGAGGAGATAAGTAGTGGCAAATGTAGTTTTAGTTGCGTCAGTGAGAAGAAAGTTTTTAGCTCTGTAAAGCATCCCTAGTTTTGATGAGTTTTTCTTATACAATTTTGTAAATGCAGGTCGAATATAAGATTATCATCCACTATCACCCCTAATAGTTTGACATGAGAAGTGACTTCAATGGTTGTATTATCAAAAGAGAGGACTTTAATTTTAGTTTTTTCATGGGTGGGATTTGGGGAAAAAAGTAGTATGTTGGTCTTTTTTTGGTTTGAGCATTAGTTGTGAGTTACAAAGCTATGTTTCAGTGGCTGTTAAAGCTTCCAGAATAATTTTTTGGCTGAGGTATCATGTTGCCAGATGTGCAAATGAGAGTGAAATAATCTGCATATTGTATTAGAGTGACCTGCTGTGTGGAAGTATAGAGGCTGTTGGTGAAAATGTTAAAGAGGAGGGACAGAGCCTTATGGTACGCCAGTGGTGACTGGGAGGTAAAGAGAGAGTGTGAAGTGCCATTTTACTGACTGAAAACTATTGGACAGGTAGCTTTTGAACTACAGAAGTGTAGGCTGAAAGAGACCTAGTGAGGACATCTGAAGTAGAAGTTTTCTGTGATAAACAGTGTTGAAGGCTTTCGACAAGTTTAGAAATAAGGAACAGACTAGTTTGCCATTATCTCTAGCTTTATTGACAGTATCTATATAGGTTAGAAGGGCAGTGCTAGTACTATGGAAAGGACAGAAGCCATGGTGCGTAGAGTATGAGTTCTTCTTGTAGGAGATAGTCTACTAATTGCTTTTAATACATTTTTCAAGTATTTTGGTGAGGGGAGATAAAATTGCTATAGGTCTAATTATTACTGTCTGTTGGATTTCCTCGTTTGTGCAGAGGGATAATGTGTGACTTTTTCCAGAGAGAGGGAATCTGGGATTCCTGGATTGACCTAGTTATAAGAAGTAAGACAGGACAGACAATGCTACTGGCTTGTATATTGTATAAATTGTTATTCCAGTAACTTAGCCATGGCAGACGTTTGAATGAAAGAAGGTGGAAGAATACTTATCATAATAGATAACTTAAAAATATGAAACAAGGGTTCTGCTAGAATATTGAAGCCATTCTGCGGATAAATGAGTGCAGTGATGCTGATCAGAAGGAGCTGTTGGTACATAATTTTTCTAATAACTTTTTGAAAGAAATATCCTTGAAGTAGAAAGGAAGTAGATTGAGATAGTTTATGTGCATTGGTGGGAGTTTAAGCTTATTATTTCCTGGATATGTGTTAGAGGAAGGGTTTGCATTGATGCTATGTGATACTGTTTCTGTTCACAAATGAATAGTTCAGATTTCTACCCAAGTGATTATTCCTTAATTGTCTACCTGAAAATCACTTCATCAATTTCCAAAAAAGACTGAGCTCACTGGAGAGGGAGAAGTTTATTTTTTCCCAGTGAACACATATTTGGCAGCATTTCTTATTCTGAGGTATAATTTTTAAGTGTTAAAATGTTAGCAATGATGATTTATTTTCCAGCCCATGTATGTAGACCTTGTGTCTTTCTCAAAGTTGAGCTTTACAGGTTGTGGTGAATCAAGGGCATTTTGTACCCTTAATTATCCACAGTCTAGTGGGAAAATTTTTATCTTGTATTGGACTAAGCATGTTGGGGAAATAATGTGCAATGAGCACCAATCTGTGGTATCTATTTTCATCAAAAGAGGTGTTTTTGCTTTCTGGGAAGATCTTACAGAAACAAGAAATGGTGAGTCTAATTATCTTTTCAAATACCACATTGTGGTTACTGGACAGTAGTTACATGGTATGTTTACTAGACTGTAGATTCAGCATTGGTAGACCACATGAACTCCTTTTATCAGTGCTGTAGGTCTATTTGCTGTTTACCATACATTTGAAGTTAGTGTGTGAGCAGATTGAAAATGCATCTGTATTGTACAGATGCATATAAATGTTTCTTTATTTCTCGTACAGAAAGCCATTTTGGTTCATGTAGTTCATTAATATTACAATTCTGCTTTAGTAATATGAATGATTTATGTGTCCTCAGTAAAGCTGAGTGGTACAGTGGCTGCAATGTCCATATTATATTGTTATCCTTGCTGAATGGACTTACCCAAAATTAAACTTAATAGTTAAGTATGCAAATAAAAAGCTAACAGAGAAAACAAAAATAACTAGTGATGAGAGAGTAAATTAGCCACATATTTTAACAGTGGTCACAGGAATCATATTCCAACATGGGCATGGAGAAAGAAGATTCTGCTGATAGGGATGATTGCAATTGGGGATACAGACAATAGGCAAGAGGGGGCTGGAGTTTATTGGAGAAAACTGCCAAAGGAACCAAGGCACTGGCAACAAATAATTAGGGAGGGAAAGGTAATAGAATGGGAAGACGCCAAGAAATTATTTGGACTGCAGGTTAGAGATTGCCTTCCCTTATCAAGGATTGATATCAAACTATAGGCAAAGAGAAATAAATAGGGGGTCCTAAAGAAAAGACCAGCACTGATAGAGTTTTTAGTAGAATCTAGAAAAGAAGATGCTGTTAAGAAAGGACCAATTGGTAGAGCATATAAAATATTGCATAATAACTATAAGAATCTCTCAGAGGAGGTTATAAAGGATTGGGAAGAGTGACTGGAAAAGCAATTCACAAAGAAATGATGGAGAGATATGTGTATGTCTCCCAAATATGCAACAAAGTCTAGAATATTTAGAGTTTTTGCTTGGAATTGTTTACATAGATATTTTTATACCAAAAGTATACTCTAAAGAATTTTTCCTCAGGTAGATAGCAAATGTTGGAGGTGTGATGGAGAAGAAAGTGGTAACTAGGAACATATTTTCTGGGAATGTAATGAGTTGGCAGACTTTAAAAATTGCCAGCAGACTGCTCTGTCGAAGCTGCTGGGTGAGAAAATTGGTGTAACTAAGGAAATGATTTTTTGAGCTATGATACAGAATCGGAATTGTCTAGACATAGTAAGGCCTTGCTGAGTCTAATTATGGTGACTGCCAACAAAGCAATTACTAGAAAATGGAAATTAGAGTCTAAACCAACTTTACTAGAAGCAGTAAAGACAGTAACGGAGATAAAACAACTGGAATAGGGATCTTTAGAAAAAGGTAGGAGCAAATTACATAGGAAAAATGGGAAGTGTGGGATCAATACATGCAGAAGAGGAACAAGGTTTAAAAGTAGTCAGGATTTGAATGAGCTGTGTAATCGCTGACTGACAATGACTGGATATGCGATGTATAATGTTTGTAGCTGCAGTTGTGTCAATATGGTTTGCAATGCATAATGTTTGCAATTGAGATTATATTGGTATGGTTTATTTTCATTTATATAAATGTAAGATTGCCTATGTCATACATGATAATTTAATAAGCATGTGTCTTGTTTAAAGAAAAACAATGGACACTGGAATCAAGTATAAAGGTTCGGCTCAGAAAGCTCAGCAAGAAACAAGTGCAACCAATCAAATAAGCAATTAAATAATTATTAAAATTGAAACACAGTGTGTATTTGCATAGAAGAAAAGCATCAGACAAGTAAGTACAGGATATAAAAATTGTTAATAGAAAACATTAAAAAACTCTGCAAAATATCAAGCTTATCTCTGAAACAGATGATGACAGTCACTGTTTTAGGTCCACAATGGACAAATTAGAATCAGTATCTGAAAATGATGTTAATATGCTAACTGTAGCAACAAATAGAGGGCCAAAAGCACTTCTTTTACACATTAGGAAGCAAAATTTACAACACATATGAAATGCCAACAGCCAGCACAGATATATATCATCATATACTGGAGAAATTAAATAAATAATATGAACCCAAAAGAGTTGTACAGTATGAGATGTGGTAACTTAAAACAGAAGAACGGCAGCGATATGACAGACATGTACACAAGATTCAAGAGTCTGGCAAAGAAATGTAACCATACTGACCCAAATCAAGATCAAAACACAGATTATATAATAGTGTACTTTAGGAATGGTACACAGAAAACCTCCGTCTGATCATAACACTTAATGGCTTATTGGACTATATTAGCTGTCTTAAACTTCAGAGACACAAATTAGTGGTCTACAAAGTAATTGAAATGCATACATTTATGTTGGAAAGTTCAATAGTAAAAAAATGTTTTGTAACATAACACAAGACATGTCATAAAATAAATAAATAAATATGTGCGGTGTAAAAGAAAGACAATTTTCGGAATACTTTGTATGTCAGCCACACTGAGGATCTTATTCAGTAAGAGGTAAAGCATGTAATGTACATTTAAAAGTGAAATACTTTACAAAGGTATGTAAGCATGCAGGTAAGTATAACAAGTATAAGTATAACAATGAGCAAACGAAGCACAGTACATCACAAGTCAATAACCGAAGGTCTGTAGCGCAAATTATATACAGCAGGAGATGAAGCAATATATGAGATATTTTAGAGTTAAAAACAAAAATACACAGCTTGGAACACCAAATGACTTAGAAATTGAGTGTTTTGGTCTCACTTTAATAAAAACCAAACCAAAAGATGGAAGCAAGTCAAAAGACAACCAAAACCAAAATTAGGACTTGCAAGGAGTGTCCAAATAGAGGTCGGAAACCAGAATTCCTTCTTGAAAGGATCTTCTATTGAAAATCACAAAACACCAAAAACAACAAACAGAACATTTAAATAGCCATTCAATTTCATGACTCAATTAATTGATCCAATGAAGTCCAACCAATAAAAATCTCTGGTACTAAAATGTCTATTCAAACTTCTTTAACATTGCTATTTATGTAAAAAGTTTATAAATACACTGAATTAAATTTTTCAAATACACAACATAATTATTCAAAATACATATGAATTAATTAAAAATTATGTCTTCCCTTTATATATATAAATAAAATTACAGTTGTTTAAAAATTGTTTAAAATTATTTAAAAAATCTAGCCCTAATTGCATATTTCCGTAGCCACCTTGTGGCTAAAACCTAAAATCACAATTTAGCAGCCCTTAATTTAAGAACTGAGGAAATGGAAATCATATCATTCAAACCAGGTAACTTAGTGGAATCTAAAATAATCTGCCAATACAACTCTCTATATTCAAGTTTGGCTTCCCACATGCCACCTCTTATTTCCTTTGGAATAATTTCTAAGACAAAGAAAAGAAATGTAGCCTGGAAACAAATCAAAGTATGTCTAAAAAGGGCATTTTTGCTATTTTGTTTCTTTATTTCATACATAGGTTTTAGCCACAAGGTGGCTACGGAAATATGGAATTAGGGCTAGATTTTTTAAATAATTTTAAACAATTTTTAAACAACTGCTAAAGTAATTTTATTTATATATATAAAGGGAAGACATAATTTTTAATTAATTCATATGTATTTTGAATAATTATGTTGTGTATTTGAAAAATTTCATTCAGTGTATTTATAAACTTTTTACGTAAATAGCAATGTTAAAGAAGTTTGAATAGACATTTTAGTACCAGAGATTTTTATTGGTTAGACTTCATTGGATCAATTAATTGAATCATGAAATTGAATGGCTATTTAAATGTTCTGTTTGTTGTTTTTGGTGTTTTGTGATTTTCAATAAAAGATCATTTCAAGAAGGAATTCTGGTTTCCGACCTCTATTTGGACACTCCTTGCAAGTCCTCACTTTAATAAGACATAAAAAGTTCTAAAGGTTTTAGCTCAGTCAAGATAGTACCTGAGTTGTCTGTGGACATCCAGAATATGAAGAATCCTCTCTCCCTCATTTCTGAATCTGGAAAAAGACAGTGAGATTGGTAGTTTGACTCAAAGTAAACTTGGATACCACTTTAGGCATAAAGAGGGACTGGGTCTCAAAGAAATCCTATCTTTGTAAAATGAGATAAGGTTGATACACCATGATAGTTTGCAACTTAGACACCCATCTTGCAGAAATCAAAACAATCAGAAAAACATATTTCCATATTAAGAACCTCAAATAAGCCTGATGACTGGTTCATGTGGAGTAAGAGAAAAATTTTCCAAAGCAAAATTAAGATTCTAAGGAGAAATCACCTGTTCTCGAGGTTGACAAATATGCAGAATCCCTTTCAAAAATATCTTGACATGGGATTGCATTGAAAGAGGGGGAGTCCATTGGCAGACATGCCGAAATAGCAAAAAATGAACATTGATAGAGGAGTAAGAAAGGCCAGAGGATAACAACTCACACAAATATTGTATAACCAGAGAAATACTAGCCTTAAAAAGGTCTTTGTTCTTATTGAGGTATGTAGGATACATCCCAGGAAAACAATCCTGTGGGAAGGTGTCAAACAAGACTTTTGAATGTTTTTCTGGATACCGAGTCTGTGAAGATCTCTCACCAAAGAGAGAGATTCCTGACACATTGAAATATACTCCACAAAGATGAGCAAGTCATCCAAATATGGAAAAAATGTGAATACCTTGCAGTCTGTAATAGGTTATCACTGAAGCTAGACACGTTGTGAATACCCTTAGAGAATTGGATAACCCAAAAGGTAATATAAGACCCTGATAGTGTAATCTAGACACAGAAAACCTTAAAAAACATTTGACATATGAGGCTATAGGAATATGATGCTAAGCTCCTGTTAAAACTTGTGTTACTAAGAAACTGAAACGGGGAAATAAGTCTGAACAGGTTGTGAAGGGACAACATTTTGAACTTTGGGGCTTTCACAAACTGACTGAGAAAGGAAATATGGCAGTAGGAGTTTCTCCTTCCTTTTCAGAGAATTCCTCCTCATCCACACCAGATCAAACTCCCTTTTTCTCTCCTGTCATTCAGCATCTGCTGACTCAAGGGGTCATAGAGCTTGTTCTACTTCCAATGACAGGGAAGCTGCTTTACTTACTCAATAATGTTTCTTGCACCAAAGAAAGAATTGTCATGGAGACCAGTCATAAATTATTTTCTGATGTGCTAAAACAATGCTCATGTGACTTTCTAGAAAAAATCTGAGAGAGAGAGAGAGAGAGAGAGAAAACATGTATCAGAATATTAAAATGTGGAAACTATTTTTCACATCATATCACATCAGCTAATAGCCAGCTTAAAAGAACCTAAATGAGAAATCTCAGTAAATTTTGATCTCACCTGTGTAACTCTATGGGGTGTGTAACTCCATGCAATGTGCTCTAAGGACAGATATATGGCAACCAATTATTAACAATTCTAATTTTAAATTTACCTACAGCTTTGAGATTAATTCCCTGATTTCTAAACACAAAAAATATCTGACTTAAATATTAATGAGATGTTAATGTGTCATACCAAGTTCAAATTCCATTTATATTTAGAAGGAGGTTTCTTCTACTTTTTTCATTTGCAGTAAGCCCTCTTATCTAATAAGTTAAAATGTAAGTGGTCAAGCAAACTATCCAGCTGGACAAAAGAAAATTAAATTTATGGTCTGTCTGATGCAGTGTATCATTAACTTTACCCAAAGAAGGTAGACACATTTTAATATAAGCCTACAACAGTTTAAGCTAAGAAGAAATCTGTGGCTGTTGTCCAAAATGTAGGTTGCTTTGAGCAGATTTTGATCATCCACTCTGGTCATGTAACAAATTGTAGTTAATATGGAAACTTGTTTGCTCAGCAGTAAAACTGACATAAAATATGAATATTTTGATTTAAAATGAACTCTCAGACCCTGGGATTCCAGATGTTTTCCACCAGTGGTAATTAGAGATTACTGCTGGTAGTAATCCTTTCCAGTTCAGAAACAACTCTACTACAGTGCTTCTACGCAATCTGTAGAAGCACTACTCTGGGCTGTTCCTTCAGCCTACCATAAATGTTAATGAGGTGTTCCAAGGGCACAACATATGATGAATAATCACATGCTCTTCCCCAGAAATACTTGTGCTTTACCAGCCAAGGGAGTCACAGAACTGATCAGCTGCAAAAATCAACTTCACCGGTCACATTAAATAGGCCAAACGTTCACATTCATCCATTACTCTCAATAGAAGAGACCATGTTAGAGGCAAGTATCAGAAAGAGAGAGACAGTGATATGTGGTGTGTGTCTGTAGAGGTATGGATGATGTTAAATGAGTGTATGATGTGTGTGGTATGGTATGTGTAAGTGAATGGTGTGCATCTACCTGCATGGGTGATCACAGTAAGGGGGATTAGTTAGAGGAGAGGTGGAGTACATGTCTGTGTTTGTGCATGATTGCAATCGGATGATGGTGTATGTTCTTGATGTATGGTGTGTGTGTGTGTGTATGTATGTATGTATGGGGGAGGGGGGCTTTCATACCCATCAACCTCTCTGAGCATTGGCTGTAATACAGGGTTGTTGGAACACTTACTAAATATTACTTTAATTCACTTAAAATTTAATAAAACAACAGATTTTGCAACAAGAAGATATAACTGAAGGATTATAAGTATGATATTCTAATATCTAGCATTATTGAATGACTGCATTTGTCCATGACACACACAGTGAAAGTAAGAGGCAAAATCACAGTGATTCTGTTATACCAGGGCAGTTAAGAGGTATGGAAAATATTTGTATGGGAGTAAATGGGGGGTGCCCTTGCCAATGGGATGCATCAGCTGCTAGCAGTGATTACCACAGCAAAGTGCTTGTTAGTGCTTGCAGTAGTTGGAGTGATTTAGAAACTTTCAAATTAGACAGTAATAAGGTATTTCCTGTTTATAACTAATGTGTCCCTGAGGAAATGGCTTTGTCCCTTTAAGGAGAGGGCTGTACCCTGCAGGTGAGGATGATCAACTACCTCAGGTGGGGGAGCTTTGATACACTGACAGCATATTACAGCTGCTGTACTGGACTTTGTTGAGGAAGCAACAGGCTAAGTAATAAGATGGAGCTCCCAGTTTAGGGATCATTTTTCTGCCCTCATTCCTATCTATGGTTAAAATCTTTTCATACTGACAAAAAGGATAAGATCAGAGATACTGGCAGCAGAAATTAGCTTCCTTCACATGCTAACTGCCTCATTTTCCATAATACATTGAGAAGCTTAGCAATCCAGGAGGATCTCTTAGTACAGGCACTGCTACCCAGTGTTGAGAGGACTCATTTGACATGGTTTGAGTACCTCATAAGTATGCTACTTAGTTCTTCCCATGGGAGGTACATAAGATAAAATCTACTGGAAGAGGGTCCCATGCTGTGCCCAAGAAATGTTGGAAGGCCTTTATCTACCAGCTTGTCTGGGAATGCCTGGGGATCCCACATTATTGCACAAGAGACTACAGTTGGGGATAGATTCTGTAGTATAGTGGTTATTGTGTCTACTTCACATGCAGAAGGTCCTGAGTTTGATTCCCAGTCACACCATTATCGAGATCTCTACAGCCCTCCACACCACATACCATGCATAGTCCACATACCTGTGTCTCACAGCCACTAAGGCTTCACCATAAACCCAACATGTTGGTCAGAGGAGACTCCATTGTGAGAGACACAGATGTGCCTCTCACCAGGCTGGATAAGGAGTAAGTCACAGTTGTCGTCTGTCAGGTGCCAGAATATGCCATATCACATACACACTCAAGTCTCTCAACAACAGGTACTGTTATGATGCTGTCATAGTCCATGCTGACGTGAATGACTTCAGCTGTACCTCTCTGGACTGTATGAAGAGAGACATGATTGAGCTCGCTGATTGTGTGTCCCAGACAGGTATGTCCCTAGCCTTAAGCAGTATTCTGTCATCACCCAGAATGATGCCTCAATACAAAGAGAAAATGATTGACTTTAACAATTGGCTTAGTTTCTGGTGTCATTCCAGGGGGACCCAGTACCTGACAGCCTGAGAAGATATGATCGACAGACCATGATGCTTTGTCAGAGATGGCCTGCATCTGTCTCACCTGGGCTTCAGGCTTCCGGGAAAGGCTCTTGCCTCCCCCATAGTGCCTTTTTTAGGAAAAGTCCTGAGGTTGATAAAACCAACACAAAAATTTAAACAAAATGCAAATTAAAGGTCATGCTGCTAAATGCTAGGAGTCTAAACATCAGACTGCACTCACTGCAAGCATTCCTAACCCTGGAAAATGCTGACATCTGTGCAGTCACAGAAACCTGGTTCAAAGCTGCGGTAAGTACCCCAGCCTTACCTGGTTACTCATCCTACCATACATTCAGACCCCAAACTGTGGGCAGTAAAGCCAAGGGAGGTAGAGTTTCAGCATACATTAAAGACATACACACCTCCAGGCTGGTCAAACAGTATGACGCACAGGAGACATTCCAGGTGCCGTTAACCATTGACAAGATCTCTATTCAAGTCATAGTTAGCTACCAGCCCGCAAATCTGACTCAAGATGCTCAGTCCACCTATTTCGACCTGTTCGAATCTATCAAGATTCAGCCCTTTACCCTGATTCTGGATTACTTTAACTTCCCAAACATAGATTGGAAGAATTACTCATGCCAGAACACAAATGCCTAGAGATTCTTCGATTTTGTCAATCCAAATGCATTGGAACAGCGAGTCAGTACCCCCACAAGAGGTTATAATATCTTGGACTTGGTATTAACCAACATGAGTAACCACTGCAGCATCCCTATAATATCATCCTCTCTGGTAAAGTCCAACTATAAAGCGGTCACTTTTGAAGTCAACATCTCCCCCAACCCGCCCCTAGCTAGGAACAGACATAAGAACTTCTCCAAAGCTGATTACAGCCTCCTGAGGGATAGTATAAACAGTTTTACCGCCCCCTCCCCCTCTGTAGGAACTGGCACCAATATCCAAAACTACAACAAAGCACTATACGAGCATTTATATAGATGCATGGCATCAGGAATACCCAACATAGGGTTGCCACCTTTTCAAATGCCCAAAGTGGGACAATTGTGGTACAAACATCAGATTTTGCATGCCAAAACATATGCATGGCCAGTACAAGGGACAGAACTTCACTTTTTTGCCTAAATAAAAGCTTATTCTTGTAGCATTTTAGTTGCTTATTCTGTTTTTTATAACATTTAGGTGTTTCAGATACAGAATAACTGTTTTATGCAACTATTACATAAAATATAGGAAATCATTTTGCCCTATTATCTCAGGACATTTGCCATTTTTACAATTTTTTTGCTGGACACAACTTCCCAAAGAGGGACTGTCCCTTGCAAAGTGCGACAGGTTGGTAATCCTAACCCGACAGGACTAAATCATCCTCTGCAAGGAAGAGTAAGCTTGTCTAGTGGACATCTGCAATAAATAAATACTATAACAAAAGGAAAAAAAAAATGCTGTCCAAGACCAAGAAGGAGCAGGTTCCCAATTGGAAGCAATGTCTCCTTAGCCTGAACAAGCAAATAAGAACACTAGTGAAATCCTCCAAAGCAAACTTTGAGTCCAAATTGGTTCCATCTACTAGAGACAGTCATAAAGCCTTCTACACATATGTCCGCAACCTCAAAGGAAGCACCCGGATCTGTTCAGAATTGGTGGTTAAGAACACCACATATGCAAATGCCATACATATAGCAAACTTGCTGGCTAACACATTCAGCAAAATCTTCACCCCTCTGTCCCCCCATCAGTAAATCAGGACATCTCCAATACCTGACTCTTCCCCTTATATCTAGGGAACAGGTCATCATTGCTCTCTCAAAGACAAAAAATACAGCCTCCATGGGACCCGATAAAATACCAGGATGCATCCTACGTGAACTCAGGCAGGAACTTCAAGCACCATTAGGCTCCCTATTCATCCAAAGCCTGAGTACTGGCTTCATCCCAGCTGAGTGGAAGGCAGCCACTGTAATCACTTTACATAAAAATGGAGCATCCACCGATCCATGAAATTATAGACCCATCAGCCTAACTAGCCTGATCTGCAAGGCCATGGAATGGATTATTATGGACCTCATTAACAAGGACATTGGCAACCTCCAAACACTTGATCCCATACAGGTTGGCTTCGTCAAGGGGAGGTCATGTCTGCTGAATTTCATAGACTTCTTTGAGACAGTCACCAAAGCCATGGACGAGGGGAAGATGGTGCACACCGCCTACCTTGACCGGGCCAAAGCGTTTGACACTATTCCCCACTCAGGCATAATAGATAAACTTTCTCAACTAGGCATCAGTCTGTATGTTACCAGATGGGTAGCAAACTGGCTCACTGATATAACCCACCTAGTCAAAATAGGGGAAGTCACCTCAAGTAGAAGACCCATAACAAATGGCGTACCTCCAAGGTACAGTCTTGGGGCCTCTGTTATTTGGGATATACTTTTCTGAGGAGCAGGCCAAAGCCAGTGGGCTATGGCTGACCAGGTTTGCAGATGACTGCAAGCTGGGTGCTGTCATCAATTCCTCTAGTTATGTAGACTTCCTTCAAGAGGGTCTCACTCTGACAAATGACTGGTGCCAGAAACATGGCCTCAAGCTTAATACCAAAAAATGCAACATCATCCCCTTTGAGAAGAGTGACATCCCCACAAATTATCACATTAATAACAATGTCCTAAGCACGCAATCAGTCATGAAAGATTTGGGCACTCAGGTTGATTGCAACCTGAATTTTGACAACCATGTTACTTCTGTTGTATGGAAACCCTTCTACATGGCCCACCTCATAAGTAAGGGTATCTCATCCAGGGACAAGGAGGTCATAACATTCCTGTATTCTTCCCTTATAAGGCCCATTATTGAGTACAACGCCCCTTTTGGCATGTACCTCGCAAAGCACATGCAGCAGCTGGAGAGACCACAGAGGTTCCTCACCAGAAGAATCCAGGGCCTCAGACATCTACCATACATAGATAGGCTAAAAACCCTATGCCTCTACTCAACTTCATACAGACTCCTCAGAGGTGACCTCTGGCATACAAAGTGATCCCAAACCCCACATTGATGGGACTGCTGCATATCAGCAAGTCAAGTTCCACTCAAGTAACTCACACGCATGGCCTCAACTTGGTATGTGACATCAACAGGACTTGAGGACGGGACAGATTTGTGTCCCAGAGACTCCCCCATTAATGGAATAGACTCCCTCTCCATGTTAAGCAGAGTACCTCTTTATACCTTTTTAAGCACAATCTGGATAACTGGATGGGAAACAGAAAATATACCCCTGGGATTTCACCCATGTCCCTGCTTAACAGGGGTGTTGGGTGCTGACTTGTCTGAACCCAGGCTAAACTCTTGGATTGGCTTATAAGGGTCTCAGGGCCAATAGCCTAGTAACCTCCTGTGATCCTATGATTCTATAGGAAAGTTTAGTTGTAATGAACTTTTTATCAATACAACCCTCAGCAGGACAAGTGAATTAGTGAAAGATGATGTTTTCTTAGCATATAGCATTCTTGGCATCAGATTAAAGGAAAAGAACTGCACTGTGTGTGTGCATGTGTGCGCCTCTGTCTCTCTTTCTCCGTGTGTGCTGGGATGGAATAGGTCATATCTCTTCAACCATGTGAACAATATGAACAGGGCATGCTATTAAATGGCTGCCCAGTAAGGAACAATAATAAGAAGTTATGTACTTACCATAACGTTCCATGTTAGTTGTCTTCTTCTCGGCTTCTTTCTTGCTGGATGGGTTCGGAGCCGACCCTCGGCTCTGACTCGGCCTATACTATAGCTCGAGAGCTATTTTTACCAGCTCAAGGCAGCCCTATATCCCACAATACCATGCGCTAACTCCCCAGATCTCGTTGGCAGCTAACACATAGTATAAAATTATTATTATAATTATAACCAAAAACGGTCTCCCTGCTGGTAATCCTAATGATGCGGGGTAACTGTGAAGGTCTATATAACATGAAATAGAAGGACTCGGAGACCTTCAAGTCTGTCCAGGCTAGGGGGCAAGAGGGAGGGACGCAAGAAAGAAGGCGAGAAGAAGACAACTAACATGGAACGTTATGGTAAGTACATAACTTCTTAATGTTAAGTTGTCATTCTCGCCTTCATTCTTGCTGGATTGGACAGCGTCCCTAGCACCTTGGTCCTGGGTGGCTCAACAGAACAGACTCCTGAGTACGATGGAACCAAAGTCAGCTCTATTTCTGGAGGCTATATCGAGCTTGTAATGGGTAATAAAGGTATGTTGAGAAGCCCATGTAGCTGCTGCACATATGGCATCTAATGGTAACCTTGCTTGAAAGGCTGTTGATGTTGATAGTGCCCTGTTTGAATGAGCCTTAGGCCTAGATGGGAGTTGTTTGTGTCTCAACTCGTAGACAAAGGTAATGATGGATGTCAACCATCTAGAAAGAGTTACCTTTGATACTGGAAGTCCTTTCTTTCCTTCAGCATAAGAGAGAAAGAGCTTTTCTGATTTTCTGAATTGTTTTGTCCTGTCTAAATAATACCGCAGCTGGCGGTGAACATCCAAGGAATGTAATTTCTGTTCAGCCCTGTTTGAATAATCTGGGAAGAAAACAGGCAAGTCAATAGTGTGGTTCAGATTTGATTCAGAAGAAACTTTCGGTAGAAAGGAAGGATTCATTCTGAGAGTTACCTTGTCTTTATGAAAAACCAAATAAGGGGGATGGACGGACAAGGCTTGGAGTTCCGATACCCTTCTGGCAGATATTATAGCCACCAAAAACAGAGTTTTCCAAGAGAGAAGTTTGAAGGAGCAAGAAGCTGCAGGTTCAAAGGGAGGGAGAATCAATGACATTAATACTAAATTTAAATCCCATTGCAGAGGAGGATCCTTAATGGGAGGTCTGAGCAAGAAGATGCCCTTGAGGAAAGCTTTACAGAGTTTGTGGGACATAATATTTGCTTCCGAGAGCCCCACATGAAAATTTGCAATGGCCGCTAGTTGTACTCTGATAGTGGCCGACGATGATCCTGAATGAAAGAGCTCTGCCAGAAAATCTAGAACTTTATGAATTGGTGCATTAAAAGGATCTAAGGACCTAGCTTCTGCCTAGAATGAAAAACGCTTCCATTTGCTCGCATAAGTCTTTCTAGTATTGGACTTATGGGAAGCAAGAATGATATCACGGACAGGAAGAGAAATAAAGGGAAGCCTGGCTATGGTTGGAAGTGGAGCAACCAAGCTGTGAGGTTGAGGGAACGAAGAGACTGGTGCAGCTTGCCCGTTAGATGGGTCAAAAGGTCTGGAAGGGGTTCCAGATGCCAGGGCTGTTGCAGTAGATAACGGTGCAGGAACGGAAACCATACTTGGCGAGGCCAAAACGGAGCAATGAGGATCATTTTGGATCTCAATGCGGTTGCTTTCTGAATTAATTGCGGAATCAATGGAAAGGGAGGAAATGCATATAGAAGACCCCGAGGCCAATCGTGGACGAGAGCGTCTCTGGGGGGATGGCCTGGTAGAGGGAAGAGAGTGAAGAAGTCGAGGCACTTGCTGTTTTGAGGGGTTGCGAAAACGTCGCAGCAAGGCTGGCCCCACTTCTGAAAAATTCCCTCTGCTACCGCTTGATTTAGAGACCACTCATGAGGCATGAGAATTGTTCTGCTCAGTCTGTCCACTATGACGTTGGACCTCCCGGGGATGTGCGTTGCTATCAGAAACCGTTGAGAGGAGATCGCCCACTGCCAAAGTCTGAGTGCTTCTCGACATAGGGGGTAGGACTTTGTTCCGCCCTGCTTGTTTATGTACCACACTACAGACATATTGTCTGTTTGAACTGCTATAGTCCCGGTGGGAAGAGAATCCTGAAGGGCTTGCAACGATAAAAGCACTGCTCTCATCTCCAGGACATTTATGTGCAGGTGGCATTCTAATTGTTGCCATGTGCCCTGGACAGTCCTTCCCTGATAGTGCCCCCCCCACCCGATCAGGGAGGCATCCGTTGTCACTGTGGCAACTGGAGGAGGAAGAACAAAGGGTCTGCCCTGAAGAAGTTGAGGGGAGACCATCCACCAGGAGAGGTGTCTCTTGCAAGATGGGGTTATCAAGATGTTGTGAGTGATTGGGAACTGTTGAAAGGACCACTGAGAAAAAAGCATCCACTGGAGAATTCTCATGTCGAAGCAGGCTAAGGGAGAAGGATCGCCGCTGCCATGAAGCCTAACGTTTTCAGTACTAACTTGACTTGAATTCTGTTGGACTGTAACAGAAACTGAACATTCCGCCGTATGTCTGTCACTCTCTGAGGTGGCAATGTTGCAGACATTTCTCTGGTGTTTAGTATGGCGCCAATGCAGTTTATAGATTGACAAGGCAACAAGGAGGATTTTGCAAAGTTTATGGAAATACCTAGTTTGTTGCAAATGTGAATGGTGTAATCCCTGGCTATTATAAGATGCTGCTTGGTGGTAGCGGTAATGAGCCAGTCGTCTAAATATGGAAACACCTGGAATCCTTTTGTCTCAGGTGAGCCGTGACCACTGCCAAGCATTTGGTGAACACCCGGGGGGCTGTGGTGAGACCAAAGGGCAGGGCTCTGAATTGGAAATGACTGGCTCCCAGCCAGAAGCGGAGAAACCTCCTGGAGCGCCTGTGTATCTTTACATGATAGTACGCGTCCTGAAGGTCTAACGAGCACATCCAGTTGTCTCTGCCCAAAAAGGGTAGAATGGACTGCAGTGTTACCATCCGAAAATTTGTCTTCTGCACAGACTTGTTCAGATTGCTGAGGACCAAAATGGGTCTCCAGTCTCCTGTCTTTTTTGGTACCAAAAAGAACCTGGCGTAGATTCTGGATCCTAGCTGGTCTGCTGGGACTGCCTGGATGACTCTTTTTTTCTAACAGCTTTTTTATTTCTAGCTGTGCCTGACCCCTTTGTGTGGGTGGTACATCTGGGAGGGGTCTTGGCGATTGGATCAAAGGGAAAATGAAGGGGATTTTGTAACCCTCGGATATAATCAACTGTACCCATTTGTCTTGAGAGAGGGATTGCCAGGCTTCTGGGTACAGGGAAGCTTCTCAGGGATGCTGAAAGGGTTGGTCAGGGAAGGATTCCCTGGAACCCTGGTTCTGTGGACTCCCTCTGCCCCTGTGGCGGCATCTATTATTGTTCCCCCCTCTGTCTCTGGGGGGATGTTCACCACATGCGGCAGGCGCGACTCCCTGTGGTTTGTGGAACCACATCTTTCCACCCTTCTGGCCTTTAGGGTAAGGTCTAGATGGTGTGGAAAAGTGGACTCCCACTGCACAGAGAGTCTTACCATCTTGCTCGCACCTGGTGAGGGTATTCTTCACCTGAGGTCCAAACAATTCTGAACCATCAAAGGGGGTGTTGGTGAAGGACGCCTTGAAGGGATCAGCAAAATTACAGAGTCGCATCCAGGCATGACGTCGCAGTGCAACACCTGTGCCTGCGGCCCTACTCGCTCCATCGGCTTCATAGGAGATAAGCCGCATGGAGGAGTTGGCAATGGAATTCAGGGTAGCCAACTGGGAGTTAGTCTTGTCCTGATACCCCACAGCAGAAGGATCCTGTATGGTTTCACCCAGTTCTTTGAGCAAATCTCTCTGAAGGTGGGTGAAATGACATAAATAGTTCAGCGACCGCATGGCAAAGGTCGCTGAAGCAAATGTCAGCTTACTGTACCTGTCCATGGTCCTGGACTCTTTGTTAGGAGGATGAACAGGTACTGAAGGATCAGCTAATTCCTTCTTAGTGGCGGCTGCTACCACCATAGCATCTACCGAGACACCTTTGGTCAGAAATGGTTTCTCTTCCGGAGCAGAAATAAATTTAGAAGGCCTCCTAGGGGTAGGTTCCATTGAGTCAGCAGCTGCCCACGCCTTTCTGGCCACTACTTCCATCAGTGGGTCAAAGGGAGGAGACACCCAGGAGGTGGAAGGGCGAGACCCAAAAGCGTCAAGGTAAACCGACTCGTCCTCGGAGGGTTTAAGGGTGGACCAATTCCCCCTCTGTTTCAGGATCTCTAGGATATCTGAAAAGGAGACATCCTCAGAGGGGGATCTCGGGGAACCCTCCGACTCATCCAAGTCGGTGTCCGACGTGAGAGACTCGGGGGAGTCTATGTGCTTCCTCTTGCACTGTTTTTTCCTAGGGGGTTCCCCTGAAGCTTCAGGGGAGGCCTCGGAGGAGGAAGAGACACCCAAAGTGGGTACCCTACTATGGAGGAGTTGGCAATGGAATTCATTGCTATCAGTTGCAAGAGGATGGCCAGAGACCGTAACAGGCACTGTAGAGGGAGGAGCTGAAGAACCAAATTTTGGAGCGGACACTGGATCCAGCACGCTCCTCATCACCTCGAAAGCCCTCCTATCAGGCACCGAAGGCAGTCCCGGCTCCGAAGATACCCGAACCGCCTCCGGCACCGACACAGAAGGCTCCGAGAATGATGTCGGGGCTGAAACTAACCAGAGCCGACACTCCGAGAGGGAGAGCGGGGTCGGACAAGGGTCCGATGCCACTCGCCCCCTCGGAGCCGAAAATGGAGTCTCGGCACCCGGACCTCTCCATGGACGGTACCAATGAAGAAGTCGGAACCAACGACACCGGAGCCGAAGGTGGAAGTATCGGCTCCGACGTGGGCAAGGTTACGGTTCCGACAAACTCCGACTCCGAACTCGACTGGAGAGTCGGAGGAGGAATCGAAGGCGGCACCAAGGGAGCCACAGTCTGGTGAGACGGGCTTTGGAGCATTTGGGCCAGTGCCTGAGATTTTATGAGTCTACTGACTACCCTCTCAATATCGTGGTCGGAAAGCCTAGACGACCTGGAGGAATGAGTCTTGGAGCCGATCGGACGGATTCTAGTGAAGGAGACCTAGAGCGCTTGCGCGCTGAAGTCGGCTCCGATATGGGTTTCGGAGCGGAAACGATCTTGCTCGCATCGGCTCCGACTGGAGCCGATGTCGGAGCAATCTCAATTTCGCCAGTCCTCGACTCAGAAACTGGAGCCGAGGGTTTGGCAGGCTTAGATGACTTCCCCGAGCCAGACTTGGACGGGGAATCATCGGGCTTCAATAAGCCCCTCAAAATAAGTTTATTACGATGCTCCTGCAGGACTCTTGAACTAAATCCGTGACAGACGGAACAAGAGTCCTGCAGGTGCAAAGGCCCCAAGCAGTAGACGCATGAAGTGTGACCGTCTGTCAGAGACATTTTCTGACAGCAAGAGTCACACTTCTTGAATCCCGAGACCTTAATGTCTTTGGACATTGCCCTAAAGACAGTAACTCAATCAGCACACACACTCACTCACTACACACAAGGGGGAGATGAGGGGGCTGACTAGAACAACAACACACACACACACACACACACACACACACACACACACACACACACACACACACACACACACACTAAGGGGGTTAGTAAACAGAAAAACTAAAGCCGGTAGGCCTGATTATAAAAGTTAACTAAAGGGGTGGGTAGGGCTTACGAAACAAACACTAATAAGTAACAATATCGATAGGGAACTAATGAGGGAAAATAACCTAAGAAACTACCTCAAAAAATAGAAACTTTATTGAAAATTCCTTTTACTGACCTGAGCCGGTAAAAAAAGGCAACCTCGCAGCGAAGCGGCAAACGAGATCTGGGGAGTTAGCGCATGGTATTGTGGGATATAGGGCTGCCTTGAGCCAGTAAAAATAGCTCTTGAGCTATAGTATAGGCTGAGTCGGAGCCGAGGGTCGGTTCCGAACCCATCCAGCAAGAATGAAGGCGAGAATGACAACTTAACATTAGCCATTATGACTTAGACTTGCCATAATAAGAACGCAGGCCTATTGAGTCTATTAGTGCATTATTTGGTTTTCTCCCAATAATAATGACCTGGAATATGACAGGTCTTATATTACATATGACTGCCAAGGTGGAGAAGGATCCAACATCTGCTGGGTCTTCTTCTCCAAAGGTGAGGTAACACATGGCATAACTGGGACTCCCAGAAGGGATTATGGCTTTCAGAATTACCATTCTTAAACTTCTCTGCAGCTGTCAAGTGATACCATATGATCTACTTTCTTATCAAATTAATTAAAGAGATGAGGCCAATAATCCAGCTTTGAATGGTAAATACACTACCTTTTGCTTAAGTATGCAGAACTCATTCCTAAACCAGTTGAGATATACACAGGACTTTACCATCAGATGATACAGCCACATTGCTTGGAGAAAGATGCCCTACTATCACAGACACACTGGAGGGATCTCATTTCCATCGCACTCTCTGGACCGGAAGAGGAGCTAGAACAATGCTGCAAGGCCAAGTGGTCCAAAACATAACAGTCAGATAAAGTAACTGTTAAGTAAGAAGTGTGTTTTAGTATGTTGCTGTCCGTGAATATTACATGTCAATTGGTTGCCAAGGTCAGTTTAATTGTGAAACTTCAGGTATTGTATAGTTTGCTTCTTGTCTAACATGTAACTGTTTTTTATGTAGGAAAGACTAAAAGATAATTTATTTATTTTACATTTGTTTACTGGGAAAGTTTGACTTGCAACGAGCCAATTTTCAGCAGAGGCCCAGGAAGAAACACTCCAGATGCATATCGTTGTAATGTGGGAGGAAACCGACGCATCCACAGGAAACCCACACAAAAGCATGTAGGACATACAGACTAAGCACAGAAGGCACCCCAACTGAAAATCAAACCAGTGAACCTCTTGCGTGAGGTGACAATGCAAACTGCTGCACCACAGTGCCATCCATTAAAGCACAGAATTTACGAACATTGTTTTGATATCAAATATGGCACTATCAATAATGCTTTATGGAAACATTCTTTAGTCTGTGAAGGTTTTAAGAGATTTTTATTTTTATTTTGGATAAAGTGAAGAAGAATTTAAGAAGCGATGAATGGGAGAACAGACTGGAATATTGCAAACTGGTGTGGCAACATATGCTAAACGCCACTAAGTTTCCAGGTTTTAATGACCATGTCTCTGTCTCCAGTATATTTAAGTAATACACTGCAAAATTGTGTTTTCTTAAGAAACTGATTTTTAAGAAATAGATTGTTAATCGGTGATCAAACTTCTTAATTGATGAAGTCGTTTAAACATTTAATTTATGGAGTGTTTTCTATATTAATTATTACTTCATTTTATCAACATGCTTTAATATTCAAAGCATATTTTATTAGGAAATTGCTTATACAGCTTTAAAACTGGGGGGTATGATCATTTCTAATTAATTATTTGTAAACGTATGTTTTTGACTGGCTAGTTAAAAACTGTTATATCCTGTGATGCTAGGTTTTATATTGTATTGTGTGTCATTTTTAAATTGTTCTGATAAAGTCTCACAAGCTTTTAGAGATGAAAGTGCTTAACAGTTAATAAAGTATTTGTAAGTGACATACAGTTTAGCATGTTGTCTCGGTTTTTAGCAAAAAGTGCAGAATCACCACAATCACATGGTTGGGACACAACAGTGCAGTAAGTCTGGTCATATGCCAAAAAAAGTAGCCCTTGAATTGTTCACCTGTTTTCATTGTAGATTATCTCTAGATTATCTGCAGCATCTGTTATGGCATGGAAACATTTGGACTACACTGTCTGGAAAAAATAACTGTACATAAAAAATGGTGTATTTATTTCTTTGTTTACCTTTCTTCCCATTCCTTTCTTGTTGTCTGATTAAGTACTATATGAATCATTAAAGTAATATTTTCTGAATGTTTGTCACAGCCAGTATAAAGAAAAGATTGTTTTCAAGACAAATCAGATTACTCAAGACTGCCATAAAAATGGGGTGCTGCGCTTTTGTTTAAGATGCAGCAGTCCAAGAGTTAACTAGTTAATTACACTAGAGGAGTACAGGGCATTGTTTCCTGCTTTTGTAGGGGCTCTTCTCTCACAGAAAAGGCTTTTTATAACTAATGTATGAAATTATAAGATATTATCTTATCTGTTTGAAAGCAAAATGTAATGAATATTGCTTCATCCAGTTGTACTATATCCTTCTTGCAGCTATCCTCTGTAACACATTTATTTATTCAGTGCATAGTGCTCATACATTTGTAATTAATCAACATATAGGATGATGTTATGGGGTTTAGCTTGTAGCTTCATTCACTACAACACTCATGGTATGTTGATGACTGAGTAGTCACTGATGATTTATGGAATACATGTTGCTTTGAGATATCCATGTCAGCAACTTCAAATTCAGCACTTTACTGCTGCTGTGAGGCAAAAAAAAAAAATCAAGTTTGTATGCAAATATCATTTTCTTCCATCCCCAAGGCACGTCTTTTGCAATGTTAAACTCTAACTGTATGTATTAAGATGATACTCATTCATCTCTGGACTCCACTTCTTTGCTGTAGTTACATACTTTTTGATTTCAGTTATGTTTCTTGTTTGCCCCATTGGTAATCATGTTGATGTTTTAACATTTGTGGACTACTGCTGTGCTTCATGGCTCTCAATCTCTTAGCACAAAAAATCTGGATAAAGCCAAAAATAATGTGGGAACAAAGTCCAAAAAATAGGGACAGATTTTCAATATTGCTTTTATAAACTTAGAAATTTGTTTGAATAAAAAGTTTTGTGTTACCATACATTTTCTGAAGGATATGAAGTTTGAAACTCAAATGCCTGTCATTATTTAATGAATTCACTTCTCACTGATTTGCCACAAAAATCCTGAAAATTACAAATTTTATGAGGAAACCAGAAATATAAGGCAATAATCTGGACAGTTGATAGGTAGTGTGCTACAGAATGAATGTGCATGTAGTTTACACAAGTCAGCAAAATGATATTTTAAGACTTGCACATGGAACATGCAGTGTCTCAGGCTTGTCATCAATGCTACCCCTCAATATTTCCTTTGTCATGACTTGCGTGCTATATGCCTGCTGCTATAGATACATTTGAAAGCCAATCAATAATCTTCTCCAAATCATAATACAGTAATATATCTCAAATAGATAATCCAAGCTGATTCAGTAAACTACAGTTTCAAAATGACTATGTGGAAACTCCTTGTTACAGCCATTGCAGCAAAATTAATATGCAAGTAAATGAATATAGCTTATCTTGCTGACAATCGTTAGTTGACAATTCTTGATTTCTAAGATCACCTGCATTTGTGTTCAACACAAGACTCATTTTTGAATTCTGCACTGTCACTGCAAATAACTGATCAATATTTTCCTAAAATTATCAAAAGGATTTTACAACCATGGACAGTAAACTCAAATTCTGGTTTTAAGGAATAAAAATCCACTTGACAGAAAAGCCCCTCAATTATCTTCTTTTCTTTCCTCCCTCACCAGATCTAACATTTGCTATTTTCACTTTTGTACTCAAATTTAAATTCCCATAAATTCATAAAGTTGGTTATTGGTATGAGCTTTCGTATAGGCCATAATTATTCTGTTGCCAGGGTTAAGACAATGTCCTCATAAATCAGTCTTTTTCTTTTACTTCTTTCTATCTGAATATCTAGCCCTTTTCCACATACAACATAAGTACTAAACCACTGCATACACATTTTGTACTAAATGTGTATTTTTTGTGGAACATAAATAGCAGTAAACATACTCACTTTAATGATGCAGACTTCTTAGCCATGCATTTAATCAAGTAGCATAATCTAGGATCCATCCTATGTGCTCAGTAAATGACTGGCACACACACTGATCAAATGCATTGCAAGCATTGTATTTCACCAAGCACTGCATGCATATAATCTCCTAAATCTTCTTTAAGGTTAGATATACCCAGGTTAATAGGTGTGTACTAGGCTAATAACCATAAAGGCCTGCTTAAGCTTAGTCATGCATCTCAAATCTCTGACAAGTTCTGCTACCCTTGATAAGTGTAAACAGGGGCTTGGGAGATGAAACATTTACAAGCAGAGGCCTGGAAGATGCACCATTTGCATGCTGTCTGTGTCCATTAGAGACGTAGGTGCCAAACCAGGGATGAATTTCCTGTTCCCCATCCAGTTGTCCAAGTTACACTTGAAATGGGTTAGGAAGGAACTCTGCTTCACATTAATGGGGAGCCTGTTCCGTAGAAGGGGTAGTCTCTGGGATACATACCTGTCTCTCCAGCAGGTCCTATTAATATCACAGGCAAGGTTTAATTCCTTAGAATGGGTAATGCTGATGCTGTTTGTTTTGTGTATATGCAGGAGGTCCGTTAGGGTGGTGTTTGACAATGCCTTGCATGCCAGGCATAGATCTCCCCTCAACAACCTATAGGAGACAGAATACAGGGATAGGGCTTTGAGACGGTTCTGCATAGGATGCATTACCTACGCCCTGTATTCTTTAAGTGAGATACCTCTGTGTATTTTGCAATTGTTGGACATGGCTGATCAAGTACATACCAAAGGGGGCATTGTACTCAATGACAGGCCTGATGAATGCTGAATACAGTGGAATATATAACCATTACAATAGGTTGGCTTATGTGAACATTATGTAGTTTTTTCTAATATATAAATTTAACCAGAAAAATGTGTATCAGATGACAGTTGAGACTGAAAGAAGTCACTTCTGTAATATAGTTTCATGTATGGTTAACATATATAATTTTAATATAAATGGCAGATAAAACTGAAATGCATACAATTTATCCCATGTAACACTTTCACGAGTCTGTTACACCTCAATATAAGCAAAAAAGAAAAATTAATTAAGGAAACAAACAGATAGATGAAAATGCCTACTGTATCCATTCTCATGTACAAAAAGGAGCAAAACATAAAAATCAAACAGG
This sequence comes from Protopterus annectens, assembly GCF_019279795.1. Lineage (NCBI taxonomy): Eukaryota > Metazoa > Chordata > Ceratodontiformes > Protopteridae > Protopterus > Protopterus annectens. The sequence goes on from NC_056750.1 coordinate 460,636,223, forward strand.
ATTCTAAGGGTTATGAATCAGAATTTTAGCTGAATCATGTGGTATTTGGACACTTTTTGCTATACACTGCTCCTGGGTAGCAACACATCCTTACAGCACCATCATTATGATAACATCATTATGATAATAGAATGCCATCATACCTCCCCAGGTAACTCACTGTAGTACAAATTCTTTATAATTTTATGGAATATGTCAGTTGTTCTGGCTGTTATTTTAAATTGCTTAACCCCCATTTTCACATGACTGTTCATAATGACACTTCAGACTGAATATGTCAACAGCAGGCAGAAAGTTACTGTTGACTAAAGAAAAAGATAATTTCACTTTAAATAAAATCTTTAATAAATGAATATTTTTATCCAAAAACCCAGTTCAGTTGGAGATGTTTAGATTTGGTGTACAATTTATCATTGCATCCCGGTGAAGTATACACAGTGAGGTTGCCTGCTGTTTCTTCACACATTATCATTCATGTGACAGTGATTTTGCTGGCTGTAAGTACTGTTGCTTGAAGGAACAAATAAACTTGATATGCTGAAAGCAATTAAATACAACTGAAAATAGCTTCAAACTCAGTAATGCAAACAATAAATTGCTTCTTTCTTCTGATAAGCACTTTACATAATTGAAACTTTCAAGTAAAAACAACTTTTGAGAGCAGAGTTTTTCAGTTGTCAGCATGTAATTTGCCAGTCTTTTAAAGTAGGACTATTTTTAAGATATGCTATATTAAAAACTGACTGTTTCACTTGATTAATTTAATTAAGGTAGCAGTACACATTTCTCGGATATATATAAAGCACCTAGGCTATATCAGTCATCTAACATACCACATCCTGTCACACCCTGTTGCTTAATGATTACATGGAAAAAAGCAAGTGAGTTAATTAGTCAATTTGTGTCTTTACCTCTGAGTAAGTCTTGCAGTGGTCAAAAACAAAATTATGAGTCAGTCTTATTATCTGAATCAACATTCAGAAACGTTGTCATTAAAAAATAAATGAACAGTATTCAATTTGTTTGAATTAAGAAAAGTACTACAACTTCTCATATTAGCCAGTTCTGTAGAGAGCTCATTAGCCCTAACCTAAAATTTAGTCTTAAGTAAATTGGTAGAAAATTCCTGGGAATTTTACATCTCTTTATCACTACAATAAATCTATGTAGAATGCCATATCATGAGTAAGAGGTGAAGGAACCACAGAATTATCTAGCAAAGGTATACATTTTGCTTAATATCTAGTGTATGAAATTCATTACTGAAAGTGTCCACGCAAGGAACATAAAAGGGGTCCATCAGAATGGTTACCTAATAAAAACAGTATCTACAGTCATGGTGTAACAGCTAAAGAGAATTAGTTAATGTAAGAAACAGTAAGCTATTAAAATTGCTGACTAAAAAATATATTTTAATAGAAGGAATGAAGTTGACATTGCTACCACAATGATGCAGGTCCACTTGACATTCTGCACACAGTTTTTGAAAGCATTTATTGTGCACTAAAAATAGAGTAAAACAGATTCAGGATGGGTAAGGGTGGCAAAACAGAATATCCATCAATCCATCTGTAGTGTTCTGCAGCTCCAAAGGCATTCTGACAGGGCATGAGTTAGATATGCATATATCTGTAGTGGATGCCAAGAAAGATAGGTGCAACCTTCACAAAATAACCTCAGGACAAAAGAGATGCTCAACGGGTACTAAAGAAGTTAAAGTGGAATGAAACAACTTTTTGTGATTAATGCTATGGTTAGGGGAGTAAAGCAAAGGAAGTTAACTCAAGACAGTAATGTTACATCATTGTTTTATGTTATGTAGGGTCACAAAAGAGATTTAAGTTTCTGCACTTTTACCACTGGTAGCCCAATTCTGACATGTGCCATCATTGCTAATAATAGCTGTAGTGTCTTTTTTTTTTTTGCATGTGTATTGAACTGTTGAACTCCCCTTTAGTTTTTCATGTCTATTTTTGTGGCAGAATGTCCTTTTGTATTAAGTAACTAGTTAATATATTGTTTTGTCCTTCACTGGATTGCCACAAAATTGTCAGAGTTCTTTGGAGAGGGTCCTGTAGCAGTATTCCAAATATTTAAGCTTTCGCTCACCAGCATCAGTTGTGAGCCAATGTGAATTTCCCAGGAAGTGAGCATTCCTCTATAATATCATTGCCAGTCTCACTCTGTAATTATCATCAATGTAGGGTACCATCAACCCTCTGTAAAAGTGATATTGATGGACAAAATCTCCAGTTCTTCTTTCTGCTTTGGACACATTAGTCACTTGACTGTTTAATTTGTTAGTAGCTCACTGATTAATGATGATATAAAGTTTTTAGCTTTATTTTATGGCAGAAAATATGAGTTGCACACCATTTGAATTTACTTTTTTCAAATGAAATAACTTCACCATAGAAATCAGTTAATGTTATGGAAGGCAAACTGCACTAAAAGATTTTACTTTGAGTGCTGTTTTTATCTGGGTTCTTTACATGCAGACATTGGTAGTCATAATAAAGATTCCCATGACAAAAAATGGCATTAAGTCTCTAATGTTGACTTTTGCTATTGGTGGAATGACAGTATTGATTGATAAGTGTTGCTTCACCAGACATACTGTGCAGCACAAACTGGTTATGGGTCATATACCATTGTGTAGGAAACACCATTGACTAGCATAGTGGCATGTGAATGAGACTTCTGCTATGCTATACTATAATTACATGGGCCTCAGGAAAGAATGGAGCTACATAGTGCTGGGGCTGGGTACATGCTGTAATATTGTGATGGAGAGCTAGGCAAACTGCCCCAGCAGCTCATGTTGCTATCTTCTAATATGCATTTCCTGCCTTTATTGGTGGTCTGTGGTACAGGGCATTTCCTCAATACAATGCCTAGATATACTAGCCATCTAGTGTCTTGGTGACCCAGTGATATGTAAAATAACACATTATGTAGTTGCATAAGCAGCATATCTGAGAATCAGTCTGATGTACCACATTCAGGTGTGGCATTCCACTGTCCTTTAGCATGGTAATTACATTACTATAGAAAGCAGAGTGAGGTGGAGTGGAGCTCAACTTGACAATGAGCATTATTACACCGTTATAGGTACAAGAAGGGAGTGGTTGGGGAGGCAACCCTAGACTTACATTATATTATGTAGGAGAATGGAGGGATGATTATAAATTTAAGTATAACTCTACCATACATTGCGGTGTAAGCAAATTCAGTCAGTGTCTCTACAGAAAGAAAATCACAGAACAAAACCTCCTGGTTTCCATTTTTCATTCATTGAAAGGGTGTCTGCAATGACTTCCACAAGGCTTCAAAGCTGACCACCATTTCTATCAGCATACTCTTAAGACATGAAGTCAAAAGGGATCAAGCAGCATGGCATTGCCGATGGATTATCATAATACTGCTAATGGATTGTCATGACTGCTATGTAGGAAGACATTGGAGCTGAGCTCCTTGTATACAGAGGAAGTGTTCTATGTATCCCTTGTGGAACAGCTATGAAAACTAGCAAACTCATTTGGAAAGAAACCAGAAATTATTTTATGTTTTAATTTATTTCTAAACAAAGTCAGTAAACTGATTATCACTAACTGTTTTCTGGGGGTACCAGACTGAGGATTAATTACAGTGATTTGATAATATGCTTATTATTTACATCATTTTGTCATACTCATTTTTTAAACTGCCTCAGTAATATCCATGACATACATAGTGCATGCCAGGCTACAGCCCTACCACCAAAAAACAAAAAGACACAGATGAAAAAAAACAAAGGAACAAATTTAATTTACAAAAGCTTTTTTCTTTATACTTTTCAAAGACTTCATCAGAACACAAACTTACTGACATCACTTTCTTCAATAACTTCCAGATCATGCCCTCCCTTTTATTTAAAGAGACATCATACATGAAAAGATTTTAACTTTACAAGAAGAAGAATAGAAACAATTTAATTTAATCCAGGAGGGCTATAAGCATACATTTTAAACTGCCAACACAATTCTTTCATTTCTAAAAGTTCTTTGTGTGCATCCCCTCTTAAAATCAGTTTGCATCCTTTCTCTATCAAAGAACAGAAATGTGTCACCCTAAAATGCCTTCATGTTTTTCCAATATAAAAGGCAGGGCATATTTTACAAACTACAACATAAATCACCTCTTTTGTTTCTCAATTATTGTATTTATTACATTTCACAGTACCAGAGAAAAAAATACCTACTTGAGTTCCTTCTTGAATATGGGGATATTGTCCACTCCTATGACAGTTATATGTCTCTGCCCATTTGGAAGATAACTAACCATTGGTAAAAGGTGTCTCTAAAAAATTCTTCTTATTTTTTTCTTTTTTGTAAACTACCTTGGGTTCTTTTCCCAAGATTTTACAAATTTCCTTATCAGAGGTAAATACACACCAATTTTTATATATAATGTTCTTAGTACAATAAGCATTTTCATTAAAACTTATAAAAATGCCCCCAAATAAATAATATATCTTCTACAGTGTATCACTGAGCTAACATTAACATCTTCAGTGCCAACTGAGGGAATGTACATACCATCACATATTTTGGTAATAACTTCTGTGAGTATAGGGTCCAAATATTTTTTGGGATAACTCCTGTTTAGTAACATTGTTTCTAGTGTCTCCTCCTGTATATCAAATAATAAAGCATCAGAAACAATTTGTGCCAAATGTACTAGTTAGCCTTTCACTACAGATTTTTATGGTGTGTTGGGTGGCAAGTACGGTAATGCATCAACACATTTGAATGTGTAGGTTTCCTGTATAAATTACAAATGTATTTCTTGTTGTTACAATTCTTCATAATCTGAATGTCCAAATAGTTAAAAATTAAAATGACTTCATTTGTAAATTATAAAAAATATGTAAGTACCATTAATGTATTCTAAAAATTCTTGTAGTATGCTGCAATCTGTGGTCAAAAAATATATACAGCATCCAAAAAAATCTGGTCTATAAATTCCAACAAGAAGTAAACTTAGAATAAAAACTATATCTCTTTTCCCATTAGGCTGTTACTACACCCCTACCTTTTGCCATCTTATTTTCCAGAAGAATGTATCATCACAGCCATATTTCAGTCGGATTTTGTTCTCTGACTTCTATAGCACATTTCCTTGACCATAAAACAAACAGAAACAAAACATTGATGCCCATTCCTTCAAAACACTTGAACACGTTTTAACATGGTTCCTTCAATGACATATAGTCATATAAGTAAATGTACCATCTCAGCAGATGTTCAAATAGATCACTGTTGCAGTAGCTTAAGCTATATGAGATTATATCCTACAAAGGATATGGCAGCTGGTTAGTATTTCAAAGCTTTTGGGTACCTTCCATGTGCCCCAACCATTTTTGGGTTCAAGGAAAGCTGCATGAAGTCCGTATTTTGGACATCAACTGAACATAATTTTCTTACCACAAAATAAAGGGGACTAGAATCCTAAGAATAGGAATACTTAGCCAAAAACATGGCACAAAAAATGGTGGATGGAGACAGTATGAAGCTACTGCCACAGTGATCTATTGAAACATCTACTGTTATGGTAAGTTTACATACACAGCTGTACCGTATTCATCATTTTGTCACCATTTCAGTAGCCTAAGCTGTATGACCTGATTACCAGAGCTTAGAAAGTCAAGGAAGAGAAAGACTGAAGGTCCAGAGACACTGGAGAATGGTCCTAACAAAATCTGACCTAGATATGGAAAAAGAATCTAGTTTGTAATGTTATGTGAAAGTGTGTACCGAAAACCAAGCTGGTGCCTCTAGGATACTCCTAGAGTCCAGCCCTTTCCAAAAGCCACAGAAGATGCCAAGACCCTGGTAGAATGAGCTCTATCTTGCTTGAAAATGACTTGTTATGATGGGTATAATCAAAGGTAATAGGACGAGACAATCACTTGGAAAATGTCTGTTTTAACACTAAATGGCCCTTTTTCCTTGACCTCATAGGAAATGATCAGAACTGCTGAAGGTTTTTTTTTTTTTTTGTCAAGACCTGATCTGTCTGTGGACATTAAGAGTATTCAGGGTTCTTTCTTTCCCGCTCATTTTTATGTTTTGGAAAGAAGACAGGGAAACAAATAGATTGACTCAAAATAAATTCTACAACCACAAAGATACCATTTGTTTGTGTCTTTCGGCTTTTCCCGGTTAGGGGTTGCCACAGCAGAACTCCAGTCCACTAATGATTGGCAGTTGATTTTTACGTACCAGCTTGCCAGGCCTGACGCACAACCTTCAACGAAGGTACGCCCTTTCACGCATGTCTCCACGCAGAAGACGCTCTAGCTGAGAATCTACCATATCATTATAAAAAATGGGTTTACTATCAAAACATCAAACATCATAATGTAAACCGGTCAAAAATGTGGTTTACATGTTCGATGTGCTACATATTAATTAGGTGACATTGCCGAATCGAAATACCGAACATTTCAAATTCGGCAGTTTTCTATGTCAGCCAGGATATGCTTACCTGCCACAACTGCAAACGAACATAGTTCAGTACTGCACAAGATAATTCACATTTTTGCAGGGGGGGGGAAGCCCCCCCCTGTGCCCCCCCCCCACACACACCCTGTAAACTACATATTCCAAGTCTGAGATTGTACTTTAGTGAGGAAAAGGATAAATTTCCCAATCCTCACTGCACTGCGATCTCTATTTGTAACAGTGAACACACATCAGCAAATGCACAATGCATTCGCTGCAACACACTCAGAGAATTGAAGGTCGTCAAAATGGGAATCAGTCAACTGACGTTTGAAATTCCCGAATTCACTGAACCTTCATTCTTCATTTTGATAGTAAGTCTAAAAAATGAGATAAGGTTGTGCCACCTGGATTTCTATTAGAAGACCGAAGACGCATTCTTTTGAATGCGTCTTGGTTGAACTTAAAAGACTGAAATGGCAAAATATCGAAGCGGCTTTTAAGTGAATACTTTCCCTGGGAAAGAATTTGCTTGGCCGCATCATTGATTTGCCATTTTTAGCACTGTAGTGTGGTCTCGGAGTTGGTATATTTAAGACAAGGGGGTGTAATTTTTAAAGTGTTTTTTTTTTTGTTTGTTTGTTGGAACAGCGATTTTTTTCCCCTTGGAAAAAAATTGCTGTTCTGACAGTTCGACATTGTAACCTTTCGCTTACATAGGGTCGATTAATCACCGTTCACTTTTTTAAGTGTTCGGTGATCTAAAATAGACCTGTGCCACCATAAGATCTTGAAGCTCAGATACTCTTTTTGCAGAGGTCAGAGCAATAATTAACACTGTTTTCCAAGTTAAGAAATTGAAATCTGCCTAATGAGCTGGTTCAAATGGAGAAAGTGTTAATTTTTCTAAAACAAAATTAAGATCCCAAGATAGAGCCACCTGACTTCTAGGTGGGCTGATATGCTTTCTGAAACTGCTTGAGATTGTTTGAGAAGAGGGTTGGGTCAATCTATGGGCAGACCGGAAATGACTAAAAAATAAATCTTGATAGAAGAGTAAGAAAGACTAGAGGATAGTAACTGACACACATATTGTAGAACCAGAGGCAACTTGGCCTTAAACCATCTGTTACTGGGTCAAAAAGGGGAAGTATTACAATTACTTTTGAGAAGTCATTTTGAATCTTTAAAATGGCCCTGGATATTAGTGGAAAGGGTGGAAAAGCGTACAGGAGCATTCTCATCCAAGGAAAGGCAAAAGCGTCTATCTTCCATGCCTGATTGCAAGGAATCCTGGATCAGAATATCTTTAGTTGTCTGTTGTAAATGGAAACAGATTTATTTGAGGAGTTTCCCACAGTTGGATCAATTCCTGTGAGACCCTCAGATTCAGGTTTTATTCATGTGTTTGTCCTGGTCCTGCTCAGCTTGTCTGCAATAATGTTTTGCTCAGATGGAATGTAAGAAGCCTGAAGAGTGAGATTGTACTGAGTTGATTCATCCCAAGCTTCCATGACTAGTCTCCTCAGAGGGAGGATCTGGCACCCCACTGTTTGTTTATGTACCATAGCACTGCAGTGTTGTCAGTGATCACGCATATAGGTCCTGGAGATCAAAGATGATGTGGTGACTTAAGAGCAGTTACTACTGCTAACACCACTTTAAGATTTGTGTGTTTTGGTCTTTCCTGTTCCCCTATAGACCATGAACTTTCACTCATATAAATACAGTTTCCCATAAAAAGTCTGAGGCATCTGTTGTTACAAAGTGAGTAGGAGCTGAAAGGGAGACCAGAGTTGAGATATAGCTGGTCCTTCCACCACTGCAGCTCCCTTTGTACAAATCCCAGAATTCTAATCTGAAAAGCTAGGTGCTGCTGAAAGACTCTGCAAATATAAGACAATCCTCTAAATATAGAAAGATGTTTATTCCTTACAACCTGCAGTCGGCTATGACAGGTACCAGACGCTGTGTAAATACCCTTGGTGCTGTAGATAAACCAAAGAGTAATGCAGAGAAATGAAAATGTAAGCCATATACAGAAAATCTTTAAAAATATTCTCTCTTTGCGAACTGGTATATAACAATCTGCATCTTTTAGAAATAATGTTACCAGAAAACTGAGAGGAGGTATGATGGGTAAAAGGGACTTAAGGAAGACCATTTTGAACTCTGGGACTTGAAATAAAAGGTGAGAAAGGAAATGTGTATAACAGGTCTCCAAGTTCCTTCTTTCTTTGGCACCATGAAAATTCTTCAGTAAAAAATGTTGTTTCTATGACCCCTGGAGATAGTATATGCTAGATAACTGGAGGGAACAGGAAGTCTGGAATCTCCAGAAAGCATGGAAGGGACTTCTACTTCCATCTGTATCTTTGCTGGGTGATTCTTAGAACTCATTTATTTGAGACAGTCTGATGCCAGAGAGGAAAATGTACAGCTAGAGTCTGGCAAAGATTTAAATGATTGCCAGAGTGGGAGGGGTAGATAGTCATTCTTTTTTGTGGCCTTGGTTCTTGGAGACTCCTGCCTTCTTTCTAGATCCTCCTTCCATTGTTTTTTGAAAGTCTACTTGACTATAATTTACTGAAACTGTTTTTGTTTCCTGGAAAAGCGCCCATAACTGGAGGGAAAATTTAACAAACTTTGAAAGGGAAGGTTGAAAAATCTGTGCAATCTCCTGAATTAACTTCCTTCTTTCATCAAATAATTTCAGGACCTCAGCTTTAGAAAGGACAAATAATGCCTCCTTGTCAAGGAGAGAATTTAGATTCTACAATTTGACATGTTTAGGTAGGTTTTGTGAATGTAACCATGCAAATCTTCTAATAACTGTAGTAGCAAGCTGATCTGGAAATGGTATAGCTGAATCATAAGAACACTTTAAATAATGTTTGTTTCCTGAGAAACAGAAGCTATTAAACAACTGAGAGAAGCTTTATACTGTGAAGTAAGCATGCGATCAGACAACTTCTTAATATTCTTTAAATGATGCCAACAAAATCTTTAACATGTGAACCTTTCATTTAAGAATTCTGAAAATTAAGGTGGAAGACTAATAAACTTCCCCAAAACTATCAATGGCTTTGTCATCTTTATCAGAAGTAATAGGGATAAACATTCACAAAATGTTTGGCTGCAGGTTTTGTCAAATAAATCATTGCAGGGTCAGTGAAAATAAATATTTGTGCGTCTGAGGGACCGTACATAATCTATCACATACTTTGGGGAAGCAGGAGATTGACTGTCAGGCATATACTGTAAGCCGTTAAGAACACACACTCTAATGCAGGCAAATTCAGTTGCAATAAATTAACAATATTTTTGCTGAGATACTGGAATTTCATTCTGCTTTCACTTAATTAATTTGTGTATTTGTTAAGTTTCAGAAAAAAACATAACTCACTTGGGGGAGACAATGGAGAATCATTTTCATCAGAGTCTTCTGCTTGGGGAAAATTAACAGACCCTCACAGTCAAGTTCCTGTTCTTCTGACTGGAAATCTGTGTCAGAAATAGGGAACTCTTTCTTTTACTGCTATCTAGCTATCATATACCACCAACACATAGGCACCATTTTCAAATCGGCGACCTGATCGAGTGTGTCCACCCAGTAAGTTTAACTGCTTTTCTGTGACTTTTATAAGTGTCTAAAACCACAGTTTATTTCAAATCAGTGCTTTTTGCTTGGATGACTTTGTACATATTACTCTGCTTTTGTTTGGAATGACTGTAGCTGTTTTAGCACTGTGTAGTCTTTGCCATGCATAAGAGTGCCTAGCTGATACTTGTTCAAAACTGTTGTTTTACGGCTGTACTACATAGCTTTGTATTTTAAAGATCCACTATTAAATGCGCTGTAACCACTGAAACATTGCTTCTGTAAAACTGCTTTTACCAAAGTAAATAGAGTTTAGCAAACTATCTAAAGGCAACCTCTAGCGTTTAGAGTAGTATTTACATTTGTTGTAGCAATTAAGGCTGAATTTACATTTGTTACATTGCTGTAACGCTAACGCTAGTGAGATACTACCTAAAATAGAGATTATAGCAAGGGATCTCTAATACAGAACCGCATTTTTGTTCTATAAAACAGTATTTGCTGCTGCCTTAGATTTGCCTTACGTAAAATACATAGAGCTTAAAGTGAGATTTTAGCCAGCCTAGAGTTAAAACAGCATTGCCATCTTTTCTACACTGTTGACTTGTGACCTCAAACTTATTTTTTGTTCTGCATATTAACTCTATCTCCCCCACTCTTGCCCTAAATAACCCATATAGCTAACTTCTGTTCCCTTTCTCTCCCTCACAGTTGTTTTCCCTTACAACTTGCCTGGCTTTCTTGCTCCTGGCCACCAAGGACCGCTGATAAGCAACCTCAAGAACAACCCAGCGATACTTCCTACTGCTAACAAATACAAAGAAAATCCCACCTAAAGGGAAACAGTGTATGTGTAACATTCCTTTGAATTAAGGGTAGCACACACTCGATCGGGCCAATGCTAAGCACTCCCTGAACTCTCTCTAACTAACCCCCTCCCTTACTCTTCCAGCCCTCTTGTTTCAGTCACTCCTACTAAAATCTTAAACTTTTTGGCTACAAACTAAATTATTCTATAAGTTTGTACTAGTGAGTGTTACTCGAGCTTCACACTTACCATGCAATCCTTAGCCTGGGGTTTTAGCACCAATCAAGCCATACTGCTGAAACTCCCCACCTCTCTACCCCACCTACCTGCTTAATCACACATTCTAACGCAATGCAATCATGCCACTAGGTAATACTGTTGTAATCCTCACCTACACTATTCTAGCCTATATTACATCCTACCAAACAGCTACAGTCATAACCTCCAACCACTTCCACTGCACGCTCTCATCAACTCCCCGCAAACACCCACTACATAATTTCATTACCCCAACCACAAACTATCTCCTCCCAGCACAACTACTCAGTTACCAAATTCCCACCACATTTGAACACAAAATATCCATAAAATACAACAAGTTTGTTACAGCATATATAAAACATATTCTCAGCACTCTCTCTAAACTTGCTCTCAGTGGAGATGTGCACCCCAACCCTGGCCCCACAATCACCAAAATCTCCACAAACCTCATTCCAACCAACTCCCCCATCATCCAAATCACAAGCAACAAAAACCCAAAATGGCCTCCTCATTATGTCTCTTAACATCAGAAGCATCTGTAAAAAAATCTAAGACTTCCAGGCCTACATAAATCTGTACTCCCCTGACATCCTTATCCTAACTGAATCATGGCTCAAACCTCACATCAGAAGTGAGGAAATACTCCCAAATGGATACAAAATCCTCTGTAAGGACAGACTATCCACAAAAGGAGGAGATGTGGCATTGTTGTACAAACACTACCTCAATATCCAAATTCTCACCAAATCAGCTCCCCAATTTGACAAGGAAGAAATACTTTACACCACCCACAAATTAAACCCTAAGAAATCAATCAACATTATACGGTGCTATTTCCCACCAGGCCAAAATATATCTCCCCTTGAAAACCTACTAGACTGGGCCAATCTCTCCCTACCTCAAGAAACTATCATCCTCAGGGACTTTAACATCAATTGGCTATCCTGCAACAGCAACCACCCAGCCCTCCACCTAAATCTCCATGGTTTCTCACAGCTAATACAACCCCCCACTATGATCAATAAAAACCCCAATAACCACACCATTCTTGACTGGGTCTTAGTTAACAAAGCCCCTCACACCTACCTGGCAGGCTGTTTACGTAACTCCCTCAGCTACCATTCAGAAACCTTCCTACTAAAAAATCACATAAATGATAGCAAACCCATTACCCACAGACTTATTCACAACAAAGCTAATTTCAACCCCAACTCCTTCACCTCCTCCCTCCAGAAAGTAAACTGGTCACCTCTAAAGTACCTCAACCTAGACGAAGCAGTCCATTTCTTTAACAGTACCTTCCTCAACCTCCTTAACTCCCATGTCCCCCTGAGAAACACCAGAATCAGAACTAAGAGCTCCCGCTAGCTACAAGAAAACACCAGGGGGCTTATGAAAACCAGGGATAAAACATGGGAACGCTGGTGCATAACTAAAAACCCCTCAAATAGGCAACTCTTCCTTGAACTAGGTAACAAGGTCAAAAAGCAAGTAAAAGCAGACAAAACCCTTTTCTATCAGACATCCCTAAACTCTTCCCAAAATAACCCCAAGCAATTCTGGTCCCCAATTAACTCTATACTCTGCCCTGGAAAAGTAAGCACCCCCACCAGCAACCACCCCTCTCTCCACCAGTAGCATTGCTGATTCCTTCAACAAACACTTCACAGAATCCGTACTATCCCTAACCAAAAAACACTTCCTTACACAAATTCCCCCCACACCCCAACCCAAATCCACCCCTCCCTGCATTCTTTCTCTCCACAGTACCCACCTCCTACATAAAAAGACCTGACAAAACTAAAGCCCACAAAACTAACAGCCGATAACCTGCCCGCTGAATACCTAAAGATAGCAGCTGATGTCCTAGCTTATCCTATTTCCATATTAATTAACCGCTCCATATCTGAATCCTATGTACCCACACTATGGAAAATATCCCACATCATTCCCCTCCACAAAGGTGGCCCCTCCACTGACCTCTCCAACTACTGCCCCATTGCCATCCTCTCCCCCCTCTCCAAGATACTCGAAAAATGCATCAACTCACAGGTCTCCAAATTCCTCCTTAACAATAACCTCACCTCCAATACCCAGCATGGTTTTTAGACCACACCACAGCATGACAACTGCTCTCCTCTCTTTCACTAACACTATCCTCCATCACAAAAACAATGGCCTCCTCTCCTCTGCTGTATTTCTGGATCTATCTAAGGCCTTTGACATTGTGTCACACAATCTACTACTCTCTGCTCTATCCGACCTCTCTTTCTCCACACCAGCCACAAACGGGTTCCACAGCTATGTACAAGGCCGCCAGCAATCAGTCATCTGAGATGACAATCTATCCCCTCGTCTCCCTGTTACTCTCGGGGCCCCCTACTTTTCTCTCTTTTCACCAACAATCTGCACACTGCCACCAAACATGCCTCCCTCATACAGTATGCAGATGATTCCATCCTCATCTGCTCAGCCCCAACTAACAGAACTCCAACAGATCACCCAAGAATCATTCTCTTCAGTTGAAAGCTGGCTATCTAATGCCCAGTTTCTCCTCAATCCAAATAAAACCAAACTCCTCATCTTCCAATCCTCCAAATCAACTTCAAACACCCACCCCCCTTCACTGTACAAGCCAAGGATACCTCCATTTCACCAACAGTCCACACAAAACTACTTGACGTACAGATAGACAATAATCTAAAATTTGACACCCACATATCACTAACAATAAAAAAAAAAAGTTCACAAAAACTGGGTGCCTTATACAGAAACCACCAATACCTCATCAAATCAGCAAGAATCTCTATCGCCAATTCCCAGCTAATCTCCACCCTACTCTATGCATCGCCCATACTTACAAATCTTAGACAATCAGACCTAAACAAACTCAAAGCCTGCTACAATAAAATCACAAAATTTGCCAATGGTGCCTCCTACCACAGCCACCACTGTGTCTCCCTTACAGATCTTGACTGGCTCAAGCTCCCACAACTCCTACACCAAACTCATTTCATCTTTTCTCATAGTAAACCACCCTCTCCGAATCCCATCGAGCCATACAATTCTCCAACCCTACCAATCTTCCAGACCACTATGCTCCTGCAACAAAAATCTACTCCAGGTCACCAAAGTCAAAAACTCAGCAGGTGAAGCAATATTTTCCTGTGCCATATCCAAGCTCTGGAACAACCTTCCCACTACCATAACTACCCTTCTTTCCTGCAGTCTTTTCAAGACTGCACTTAAATCTCACCTAAATTCTCACTGGCTTTGTCCTTGTCCAAACCCCAACTAATAACCTCACCCTTCAACCCTTCTCTCTTTTCCCAGATTTAGATAGAGTACCCCCTCTATAACTATAAAACTGAACTGAAGATTACTCACTGCTAGTTAATCCTTCCAGGATTTAGTTATCATTTATTCTATTATTATTGTTAATTAGTTACTGTTTAGAAAATTTGTAGCACTGTGTTTTACTACTTATTCTTGATGTTTGTAATTAGACCTTACTACTTAATTGTACCTAATGTGTTCCTGTATTTTTCCATGTCATGATCACCTCTACTGTATACATACCTTGATTGTTATTGTTTACCATCTATCATGTCATTCTGTGGAACATTTCACCCTGGGCCTCCGCTGAAAAAGGACCTGTGTCCAGTCGGAATTTCCCAGTAAACAAATGTAAATAAATAAATACTGCTCAATGAGGAATCAGAATTTAAGAAATTAAAGTCCTGGAATAAGCCCTTAACAAAGCTTAATAAATCTTCTTGTCCAAAGTCACAGATGCAGGAGTAGTCAAATGTTTAGGTTTCTGTTTCTTTATTCCATGAGATGCCCTAGAAGCAGACCGACTTTAAGTAAGAGCACATGCCTGAATATCCAATACCTTAGTGTGGCTACAAAGTACAGCATCACCCACTCCCTCCTTTGAAGCCAACAAGAATGGCTCTTCCATTTCCACAGGGGACAACCCAACAGTAGTAGAGGATGTGGCTAACCTCATGTCTATAGTGGTTTCCCAAGGAGCTATGCCAGAGGAGCCAGATTTGGCCACAGCAGTTACCCATCAGCAACAAAGCCAGAGAAAGCCTGCTTAACAGACAAAGGCTCCCTGGAATTTTTCTTTTTCTTGTGTATCCGTGACCTACTCCATATTTTAGCAGAAACAAAGACTCTGATTTATGCATAGCAAAGCCTGGAATAGTCTATGCATGTCCAAGCAGAAAAAAAAAAAAAAAAAAAACAGATTGTATACAAAACACACAATGACAACCCCCAAAAATATTTGTGCCAACTTCTAAATATAATATAAATATATAAAATTACACAGTTCAGTTAAGAAAATCACTGGGAAGTAATTATTATAACAATTTCCTCAAAAAAAAAATTAAGAAAGTAAACGAGGCTTAAGATAAAATTGTCTTATGACAGACACTGAAGTTACAATTCCTACCCAAAATAAATACATCCTTAAAGAAAAAGCACATTTTTTACAACTAAAAGGTTTCGTGGAAACTCTTCTCTGAAGAGTACTTATCTGCCAAAGATTTGAAGTAGCACCAGCCGACCATCGATTCCTTGAAACCTAAAAGAGGGGAGCAGTTCAACTGCAAAATAGTTCTAATTAGTTGGTATCTAAACCACTGACTTTATGCAGCTCCCCTAAAGCCCATCAGTGGTTAGGGTGAGTGGAAAGTGCCCTAAAGCTTTAAAATACTGGCCAGCTGTCATATGCTTGGCAGGATATAACCCCATATAACTTAGGCTACTACAATAGTGATCTAATGTTGAACATCCTGCCTTCTTTATGGAACCACATCTATAATCACTCCAATATAATTTAAAATGGGTCTTGCAGTGGGCAAAAGTCTTGCCCTTCCTACAGACTCAAATGACCAAAACATTGTAAAGTCATTCTGCCTTGACCATTTGCCAGGCGAACATTGACCAAAACCACAGTAACCAGCAGTGGAGATGCCTAACTTCACATCCACCCCCACATCAAAGAACAGGACCATCTACATGCTAGTAGTATATAATGCTGCTTAGATGACATCCACAGCAAGGAATGACATCAGAAGTCCAGGAGCGTCCCAATAAATAAGTCACTTGTAGAGAATATGGCATGTATGACTTCAGCTTCTACTAAGATGGAGTCCCATAAACATTGTCCAAAGCATCTGAGACCCCCCCCCCCATGCAGACTCTCCCTGACAAAAGAGGAGGAATAGTATTTGTCAATTTTTTTTTGTTATAGTGTGCATTGACTGCCTCCCTCCTGGGAGATGTAAGGTCTGGACATTATTTTGTTTATCTTTATGCATGCATGTGTTATAATATCAAACAGTTAAGAGCATCTAGGTATTCCTGTCTTTATTTAAATGTCATGCTGGTATTTACAGCCCATGCTGGAATAAAACAAACACTAACTCAAAGCTACTCATTTGACCTCAATGATCATTTTCAGTTAAGCTGAAGCTTTATTTTAAACTCTATCCATTGAACTAAGTTTTCAGCGAAAAGTTTCTTAGGGCAAACTGATAGTTGGCCACCATTCCAAATTTGCCCTTTTCCCCACTGTAGTGTAATCTCGGAGTTGGTATATAGGATCATAGGAGATTACTAGGCTATTGACCTGGAGGTCATTTTAAGCCTAGCCGTTTCAACCCAATGTAATACCACAGAAGTACTAGTCAATACCCAAGAATCCATTTGGTCATGACTGCTCATGGCCAGGAGGGTTGTGGGCACTATCCCCAGTAAGAATTTATAGTGCCTCATCCACTCATCCAGGATCATCTTGAAGAGTGTCATAGAGGTGCTCTGTTTCACATGAACTGGCAGCCTGTTCCAAAGATGTGGTAGTCGCTAGGTGATAAATCTATCCCTCCAGCATGTCCTATTTAAGTTGCAGGTCATATTTAAGTCCCTGAAATGGGTAGCCGTAGACCCATTTGATTTAAGGATATATAGTAAGTTCATTAGGTTTGGGTCTTGGGTTGCTCTGTAGGCCAGGCATAAGTCTCCCCTAAGAAGTCTATACAATACAGAGGATAATGACAGGGATTTTCGTCAGTCCGTGTAAGGCACATGCTGGAGGCCCTTGATCATCTTTTTTAGAAACCTCTGAGGTCTCTCTAATTGCTGTAGGTGCTTAGTACGGTAAATGCTAAATGGGGCATTATACTCAATTATGGACCAGATATGTGCCGAGTATAGGGGGTTATAACATCTTTAGCTCTTGAGGCGATCTCTTTACTAATCAAGTGAGCTATGAGGAAAGCTTTCCTGACAATGGTAGACACTTGGTGGTCGAAGGTAAGGTTGCAGTCAACCTGTGATCCCAGGTCCCTTACCACTTCATGGCTACTTAGGGTATTGTCATTGATTTAGTTGGGGGGGGTGGCAGGTGGGGGACATAGCCCCAGGTGTTAAGTTTTATAGTTTAGTTTAGTGTCACTAGAGTGGACTACTGTCAGTTTTCCCTAGGACACTTTTCACTGAAAAGTTAGTTCAATGAATAGTATGTTAGCTGAATAGGTGTTTGCGGAAGAGGCATTCACTTAAATGTGATTCGATGATGTGATATAGACCCACTAATTATACCATGTCTTCCATTTAGCCTATGCTATTTGTTATTGCTAGAACAGAAGAGTATCCTAGACAACTGTTATGCTATTCAGTCTGTCTGCTGAAGGGCATGTTATGCAGTATACTGACTTATTATGCCCATCCTGAACAAATAATTAGTCCGTGGTCAGCCATATGAAACAGATTACTTCAGACAAGTGATTAACCTGAGCCAAGGGCTATCATACATTAGACATTGTGCAAATCAAGCTCTGTCTATCCTATGCAAATAATTTGTCTAAGCTTCATGCTTGATAAAGAAATAATATTGGCAAGTGTGTCTCCCATGCCAGTAGCTAATGTACTGAGTGCAGTGTGCTAATCACTCAAGAGTTGCTGGTTTATTTGAATTTTAGAAGGTCTGATTTACACTTTTTACTTACGTTTTTTGCTGCAGATTACTGTGCAACTCCACATTAATATAATTAACTGTAATGGTTTCTCCACCACCATTTATTTATTTATTTATTTATTTTATTTTACATTTATTTACCGGGTATGTCCAACTGGACCAGTGGCCCTTTTTCAGCAGAGGCCCAGGGAGAAAAAACTCCATTACAAAAACGCATTACAAACAATACAAGAAATCAATAACAATCAAGAATACATAACTTTGGTATATATAAGTAGTAAATAGTTTATACATAAACAATACAAATTGAGAAAGTCATATAAAGTGGGAAAAAAAGAAAGTTGACAAATAAACTAGCATGAAATAGCTTGTGCCATCATGGAGAAATGACTGATCAGCAGATCAATACCATGGTTTTGGTGGTAAATATTTATGAGATACATGTATGGTATATGTACAAGAATATGGCTGATTGCTGCTTTGCTAGTGTTACTTGTTCTAAACAGTGATAGTTAAGGCTATATTGAGGTGAAGTACAAGAAAGAGGGAATATGATGAAACTGTAGGAAGCTTGAGATAGGTAAATAAAAATCGGAGCAGTAGTAAGCTTGAGAATAGGTATAGAGAAATTGGACTTATGTTACACTCTAAATACCTTCTCCATAACCAGGTCTCACTCTGAAGTTCCCTTCCACAATCCATTATATATATACAAGTGTATTTCAGCCATGTCTCTGCAAACATAATAATATGTGTGAGTGTACAAATGATAACATAGTAATTGAGAAAACTATACAATATATGGCCAAGTACATAAGTGAATATGAGTGTGTAGTAAGCAAATACTTTCTGATTCCTTATTTATAGAGTGAAATTTGTAACATTGCATTTGTATCACACCTTTTTGTAATTTAGAACAGAAAGAAACAATAAAACAAACAAAACTGTGTGGTAATAGCAGCAGAACACAGAAATACATAGTTGTCATTTAGGCCGAATTTCAGATGTCATTTTTAAAACTAAAGATAGGAAGAGAGAGAATGTGTGCAGTATTTGTATCTGAAAAATATTAAGTAGTAGGGAGGTATAACATCTGCAAGATGATAATGCAAATAGATGCTTTTTAGGTTACCTATAAAGGAAGTTAAAGGACATTATTTTTTATTTGTTATGAGGAGAGCAATGATCAACAACAACAACCTTTTTCAAACTCAGCCCGGGAGTATCATATGGTTAAGTGAATTCCTTAAAGTCACACAGCAGACAAATGAAAGCCGAGGAAATCAAACCTGGACCACAGGAGACAGTTCTTTAACAAATCATAGCCTTAATCCTCTGCAAAAAATGCAAGGCAGTCCATATACTATTTATATATTTAAACACCAGACTTGGACGATAGAAAAATAAACCACCAAGTCAACCTAGCTAATTACAGTAATGCACAGTTATGATACTAGCATTTATCTTTATTTGTACCTGTGGACAGTTTCATTACACTGAACTTTATAATGGCACGTATTCTATAGTATGTACTTTTGTACTGCCCATCTGAAGTAATGGTGGCCTAGGACTGATTAATGACACAGGAAGTTGGAAGTTTAATGACCTATTGAGAAGTGGGCTTGAGCAGACAATGGGCAGCTAGCCTAACATGGGAGGTGAGCTTCCTAGCACTGTATTACTCTCCACCAGAAGCAAGAGAACACTGCAAATATGATAAAAGCATGTATGTGCATTAGATATATAGGCAGACATTGTAACATGTTTGGAAGTGTGGTTATCTCATGCACATTTGTTCTTCTGAGGGAATTCTAGGTCTTAAAAAAAATCCCACTGCTATATCAGTTGACACTGGACAGTGATGTTTTAGTTTTCTTCTCCTCCTTGAGACACATTACTGTTGCTATAATTATTTTTTTAAACACAATCAGACATCTGAGGTATAAATAGTCAATAAAGTACCCATAATTGATTGGTATGAAGGCTGTATGTGATTAAACGTGAATTGCCTCTTTTGTTGTTTGATTACTGTTAAACAACAGTCACTGATCTGGTGTGGAATGAGTAGTAATGTCACACAAAGTATTTTATTTCCTGAAATCAGTGTAAAAGTGGTAGTGTTGTTATGGCTTTTAATTTTGTGTGTGTGTTTGGTACTTCAGTATATCAGAGATTAGAACATATTAAGAATATAATTTCTTTCACTTTCTATTATAGCCAAGCATCAACATTACAAAAAAATATGTAGTCTGACTCAGTGGCACAGGGGGATAAGGCCTCTGACTACAACCTGGGTAAGTGGGAATGAATTAGCTGCCCCAGCAGTGAAGGAGCCAGGCAGAAAGGAAGAGAAGTGAAGGGGCATGGTCTGTTTGCCTCTCCTAGAGTGAAGAGATATTTGCATGTATCTAGTGACACAAGTGGTGTAACCTTCCTGTTGGAGAATGGAGAGATACTACTCATGCTGCAAGGGGAGTGGTAAGGTCAGTTGGAGGGAGAACCCTATTCAGAAATGAGAAAGCATCCTCTGTGAATACTTCTCCTTGACACCTAGCCAGATGCATGCAAGTTAAGACCAGGGAGAAAATGCAAACCGCCTTTTTGGCTGTCTAGATAATGACTCCTCCTCCTAGTCAAGCCTTGCCCCCATAATGGGGAATGAATGGACTAGTTGATCAGGAAGGGGCTAAAGCTTGATAGACAGTGAAGACAAAATGCCACAAAAACATAGATAAAGCTATATTTTGTGTCTGATAAGTGTGTATGTGAAAGCAAATGATCACTGTCACAGTGGTACACAGACTAGCACTACCACTTCACACCACTTGGTACTGGCTGAGTTCTTGACTGAGGTTCCTTCTGTGTTGTGTCTGTATGTCATCCATCTGCTGTGCCTTCCTCCAAGTCGCCAAATCAGGTGAACTGGAATTTCTCCTACTTGCCTGTAGGTAAGGGTGCAGTGTATGTGTGTGTGTTTGTGCATCTTGTAATAGACCAGGCTTATCACAGGCAGTGTCAGTATGTTTGCCATTGTGTGAAAAATCAGGCATCTTGTAATAGACCTAGCTTGTCAGGAGCAGTGTCTGTACATGCAGGGGCACGTGTGTGTGCTCACATGTCCGCATATGTGTGTGTACATGCTTGCATGCATGTGTACATAAACTAATGGTGGGCACATACATAACTCTTCTGGTTAACATTGAAAAGGAGAGTTAACATGATTTTATTATTCAAAAAATAAGACATAAAATGCATCACAAAGGACCTACACCTTCAGACCCTTTGAATACTCTACATCCAGGCTGTATAAATGGATTTTTGATAAAGGCATAGTTGTGGCCTCTGTCCTGAACCCCATCTATTCTAAAACCAGCCCTGCTCAGATGTATGCACAGAAGGTTGCTATAGGCTATGTGGGGAGGGTGGGGCTAACAACAGTGTGCAATGTGGTCATTGTTTCTTTAATTTTTCTCATGATCTCTCTCTACACTTCATCTCAAACTCTAACCTTCCTTAACCCTTCCTAAGAATCACTACATATCAATCCCCCATACTTAACCACCCCTTTATTCTGCTAAATAATGTCTCCCTTTCTATCCTCCACACACCTACAAATATCCTCACACACCAGCATCTCCAGTCTGCTTATGTTCACATATCACCTAACTTCCTACTAATCTCCGCTTCATTACACCTTCTCCTCCCCTACCAAGACATTTCTTAACCCCCACCACACAATGCCCTTCAGCTTTGAAATTGCCTCCAATCTAATCAACACAACTTACATAGGCTATTTTCCAAAAAAATATGTACAGTACTTTCCAACATGTCAGGCATCTCTCAAATATATTAAACTACTAACTAAACTTGCTAAGCTTCTACTACAATTCTCTACCCTATTAAAAACTCTCTGGTGACATACACCCAAATCCTGGTCCTCTATCACCCAGCCCAAACACACTAACTTTTCCTTACAGCACTAACCCACTGCTTTTTAGTATCAATGTCAGGAGCATAGTCAATAAAACACACGAACTTCACACCAACCTGGCACTGTATTCCCCAGATATCACAGTCCTAACTGAAGCCTGGTTGAAACCTGAAATTAAACATAATCAAATTCTTCCTCCATGTTACAACATACATAGATATGACAGAAAAAAAAAAACAAATGTGGTGTCGGTACTGCTATACTTTATAAGCAAAACTTAAAAGTAGATTTAATACAGCCAAACTTTCCCGAGTTCAATAACATCGAGGTACTATTTACCAAACTACAAATAAACATATAACCATTATAGGTACTTACATCCCTCCTGGCAACAATCCCAACATTATCAAGGACTTTCTACACTGGATATCTTTAACCTTCCCATAGGAAACCATCATAGTGGGTGACTAACACTGGCTGGTACTGCTGCAACTCTGCTAACCCCACCAACTACATTAAGCTCCATGGCTTCATCCAACTTACATAATATGAAACCAGAATAGACAAAGCAACAAAAAGGCAACCTATTTTAGATTGCATTCTAACCAATAACCCTACTCCAGCATACCAGTCAGGCTGCTTCCCTGATAGCATTAGTAGTCATCTCCCAACACATGTAATTAGACACTATCTTCACCCCCCCCCCAGAAACATTACGTATTGGCAAATTCGTAACAAAAATAACTTAAACACTCACAATTTCACCTCCATCTTACATAACTGTAACTGGACTCCGCTCAAAACACTACCCCTTGATACTGCTGTAGATTATTTCAAAACCACCTTTCTTGACATACTAAACAGACTAGCCCCATTTAGAAGTACCAGAGTAAAATCAAACTTTGCTCCCTGGCTAACAAAAGACACAAAACATTTACTTAGGGACACAGGTGGACAGTGGTCTCACCTTCGATAACCACATCGCCACAACAGTCAGGAAATCCTTCTATGTGGCACACCTCATCACGAAGGGCTTTTCATCCAGATAAAAGGAGGTCATTGTCCCACTGTACTCATCCCTCATTAGACCCATTATAGAATACAATGCCCCATTTGGTATGTACCTCTCAAGACATCTGCAACAACTGGAAAGGCCTCAGAAATACCTCACTAAAAGAATCACATGCCTAAAGCAGATGCCCTATGCTGACCGCCTTAAAAAACTCCAGCTATACTCTGTCGCATATCGTCTACTCAGAGGCGATCTCTGCTTAACATACAAGGCCATGTCAAACCCAGAGCTGTTGGACATGCTACACTTAAAGAAATACCAATCCCTCAGAGCTACACGCTCCAGGGATCTAAACCTTGTCATCACAATAAACAAAACATGTTGGAGGGATAGGTTCCTGACCCAGAGACTCCCCAGACTCTGGAATAGATTGCCCATACATGTCAAGCAGAGTGCCTCTTTGGACCTCTTCAAGAGGAACCTTGACGATTGGATGGGAGAAAGGAAATTCACCCCAGGGATCACGTCAGTTGCCCTGCTAGACAGGCGTCCAGGAAAGTAAATAATGTGGGAAGAAATATTCAGGGAATTGTTATGGCTAGGCTTGTATAGGCCCTAGGGCTGATAGCCTAGTACTAACCTATGAACCTATGAACTTAAACAGAGACAAAGCCTGGACACTATAGCACACAAACAAAAATCAAGTTAAACTAGAACAAGACAACTTCAAAATAAAGCAAAAACCCAGGTCATACTAGTTAAAAAATACTACACCACAATTCAACAAAAGCACAAACACAACCCCAAAAAATTTTGGTTCGCAATAAACAAACTCATCCAACCAGTCCATCCTCTACCCCCACACCATCAACCACTAACAGTAAAGACAGTATAGTTGCACAATTTAACTTTTTCTCAACAGACTTTACACTTTCAAACCTGCAGAAACATACACTATAAAAAACTACTCTTCAAACTCAAACCCACTATCCATGCAGCTGATAACATGCCCTCTGAATTCTTAAAAATATGTCATCTACACTATCTTCATACTAATTAACCACTCTACATCCAAACAATACATTAATGAAATTTGGAAACTATCTTACATAATCCTATTACATAAAGGTTGGACCTCTATCAAATTCTGAAACTACAAACCCATAGCAATTCTATCTCCCCTAACCAAAATCATGGAAAATGTATTCATATGCAGCTTTAAACCACCTGTTACCTAACAATCTCCTAACACTCAACACAGTTTCTGCCAAATCATAGCACCACAACTGCCCTTATAAATTTTACCAACACCATCAACCAACATAGAAATGATGGTAAGCTTGTGTCCTCTATATTCTTGGATCTTTCAGAAGCTTTTGATATCGTCTATCATCAGAAACTACTCAATGAACTCTCCACTCTTAAAATCAGTCGCCCATTTCTTGCTTGGTTCCACAGTTACCTAACTAAACATCAGCAGGCTGTCAAGTGGCAACAAGACTTATCTATCCTCCTTCCTGTCACCATGGGAGTCAACCAAGGGCTCAACTCTAGGTCCATCACTCTTCAATATATTTACCAACAGGCTACATACTGCCACTACTCTAGCCTCCATTATCCAATATACTGATGACTCTACTGTCATCTGTGCTGCACCTACCTTCAAACAACTAGAAGAGAGGATGCAACAGTCGTTTTCTGCTGCCAAAGCATAGCTATCTGACTCACAATTGATTCTGAATCCATCTAAAACTAAACTTATGCTCTTCTACCCCAGTAAACCTTGAGACTCCACAAATCCGCTCCTTCTATACTCTTTCAGT
This sequence comes from Protopterus annectens, assembly GCF_019279795.1. Taxonomy (NCBI): domain Eukaryota; kingdom Metazoa; phylum Chordata; order Ceratodontiformes; family Protopteridae; genus Protopterus; species Protopterus annectens. The sequence goes on from NC_056750.1 coordinate 460,661,135, forward strand.
AATACCATAATAACACCCATAACCCAAACAAAATTTCTAGGTGTCCTAATAGACAATAACTTGAAATTCAATAAACTTTTAGTTATGTACTTACCATAACTTCAGATGTATGGGATCCATCTCGCCTACATTCTGTACTGATGGGTTCGGCACGCTATACTATAGAACGAAGTCTCTTATTGGCTGAGCTATCCCACATCCCAGGATGCACCACCACTGCTTCCCCAGATCTTGTTTGTCCGCACACATGCACACACAGATAGACTGTTGATATAATATTGCCAGGTGTTTCAAGAGAGGAAACAATTGAACTCGGACCGTCCGGTCTCTTCTGATCTCCAAGGCAGGGGGAAGGAGGGTGGGTTATTAGGAATGTAGGCGAGATGGATCCCATACATCTGAAGTTATGGTAAGTACATAACTAAAAGATGTAATGTGATCCTATCTCGCCTACATTCTGTACTGATGGGACAGCGTCCCTAGCACCTGATTCCTGGGTGGCTCACTGGAAAACACTCCTGAGAACTGTGGAACCGAAGGAAGCTCGCCCCCGAGATGCCACATCCAATTTGTAATGAGAAATAAAGGTGTGAGGAGAAGACCATGTAGCCACCGCACAAATGTCACTAATAGCAAGCTTGGAATGAAAGGCTGCCGAAGTAGCCATAGCCCTGGTAGAATGAGCTTTCACTGTAGCTATAAGCTCTTTGTTAGAAATGAAGTAAGTATGACTGATACAGTCTCTGATCCACTTGGAAATAGTGACTTTCGTGACGGCTTTGCCCAATTTATTATCCGAAAAGGACACAAACAATTGATCTGCTTTTCGTGTTTGGTGTGTCCTATCCAAATAGAAGCGTAATTGTCTGTGGACATCTAAGGTGTGAAAGATATACTCCGCTCTGTTTGAATACTTCGGGAAGAAAACTGGAAGTTCCAGTGATTGCTGCAGACAAAAAGTAGAACAAACCTTAGGAACAAAGGATGGGTTCGGTCTGAGGGATACTCTATCCTTGTGAAAAAACAGATATGGTGGTTTGATACATAGGGCTTGAAGTTCTGAAACTCGCCTGGCTGATGTAATTGCAACTAATAAAGCAGTCTTCCAAGAAAGAAATTTTAAGTCACAAGTTGCTGCCGGTTCAAAGGGGGAAGAGGTTAAAGCACCTAACACCACATTGAGATCCCACGGTGGAGCGGGATGAGATATCGGGGGCCGTAGCAGCCCAGCACCTTTCATGAAGGCTTTACACAACTTGTTGCTCATCAAAGGTGGTTCTATGCTCTCATGAAAATTGGAAATAGCCGCCAATTGAACTTTGATGGCAGAGACCGAACAACCTTGGTTGAACAGAGAAGCTAAAAACTTCAGAACCTCTGACACCGGGGCTGTCATGGGGTCTAAGCCCCGGAGTTGGGCCCAAATAGCAAATCTCTTCCATTTGCTGTTATAAATTTACTTAGTAGAAGTCTTGTGGGCCGAGGATAAGATATGTATGACTTCCGGGTCCAAAGCATGGTTCCTGACTATGGTCGGAAGAGGAGGAGCCAAGCTGTTAACTTCAACGAGTGGAGGGACTGATGTAGCTGTCCCGACTGATGGGTCAAGAGATCCGGAACTTGGTCCAGGAACCATGGACCGTCCAGCGCATATTTGCGAAGAAAGGGAAACCAGACTTGACGAGGCCAGTATGGGGCAACTAGGATCATTTTGCTCTCCAAGCGAATCGCCTTCTGGATCACCTTGGGAAGAAGGGAAACCGGAGGAAAGGCGTATAGCAGACCGGTGGGCCAAGCTTGGACTAGGGCGTCCTTGGGAATCTCTCCCAGAACTGGGATGAGAGAGAAGAACTGTTGGCATTTCGTGTTGAGGGGGGTTGCAAAAAGGTCGCAGCAAGGAGTTCCCCATCTCCTGAAAATCTGAGTTGCTACTCTGTCGTTCAGAGACCACTCGTGAAGGGAGAGAATAGTTCTGCTCAGCTTGTCGGCTATCACATTTGATTTCCCTGGAATGTGTGTTGCTACCAGAAAATGTTTGGTTGCAATCACCCAATCCCATACCTTCATGGCCTCTCTGCAAAGAGGGTAGGATCTGGTCCCTCCTTGCTTGTTCAGGTACCAGACTACCGACATGTTGTCGGACTGGATGGCAATCGTGTCCTGGGGGAGGTAACTGTGTAGTGCTTGCAGCGATAGAAGCACCGCCCTCGTTTCCAGTATGTTGATGTGGAGGAGACTCTCGTCGGAGTGCCACTGGCCTTGGACTGACCTGCCCAGGTAATGTCCCCCCCACCCCGTCTGGGAGGCGTCCGTAGTCAGTGTGGCCACTGGGGGTGGTGGAACGAAGGGTCGCCCCTGATCCAGGTTGGAGGAAAGAAGCCACCAACGAAGGTCCTGTTTGCACGTCTCTGTGATCAGAATGTGGTGACTGAGTGGGAGATCCTGATAAGACCACTGGACTGACAGGAGCCACTGGAGAATCCTCATATGTAACCTCGCTAAGGGGACTAGGAGAACTGTGGCTGACATGGACCCTAACAGTCGTAGGACCATCCTTGCTGGGGCTCAACGTCTGAGGAGCAAAGCTCGAACTTGAGACTGTAGTGTTTCTATCGTCTCTGCAGGAAGATAGACTCACATTTGCTTTGAGTCTATCTCTGCTCCGATAAACCGAATGCGCTGAGATGGCAGCAACACGGACTTTGTCCAATTGAAGGTGATTCCTAGGGAGTTGCCTAGAGATATAGTGGCTGCTAGGTTCTGCAAGAGTAGATGCCTGGAGGTGGCAGTTAGGAGCCAGTCGTCTAGGTATGGAAACACCTGGAATCCTAGACTTCTCAGGTGAGCAGTCACCACCGCCAAACATTTGGTGAACACCCTGGGGGCTGTGGTGAGACCAAAGGGCAGTGCACGGAACTGGATATGACTGTCTCCCAGGCTGAAGCACAAGTGTCTCCTGGACTCCTGATCTATCAGGATGTGATAATAGGCGTCCTTGAGATCTATGGAGCACATCCAAACACCTTTCTCCAGCAGCGGGAGAATGGATTGTAAGGTGACCATCCGGAACTTGGACTTTTTCACTGAACGATTTAGTTTGCTGAGATCCAAAATGGGCCTCAAGTCCCCGGTCTTTTTTGGCACCAAAAAGAATCTTGAGTAAGTCCCTAATCTGGTCTGGCCTGCGGGGACAGGTTGGATGGCTCCTTTTTGAAGCAGCTTTGATATTTCGTTGGCTGCAAGATCCCGTTGACTGGGTGGCGGGTCCGGGATTTTTTGGGATGGAGGTGGGGGTTGAGAAAAGGGGATGGTGTAACCTCCGGCGATGATTCAGAGCACCCATCGGTCCTGAGTGATACTCTCCCAGGCCTTTAGGTGCTTCGAAAAATGACCCCCGACTGGCTCCGGAGCTGCACAGTCGGGCACTCCTTCAGGGATGCTGGAAGTTTGAGGAGCCACGAAAGGACTTGCAGTCTCCAGTGTTGCGGGGGCCTCCGCCGCCTCTGGGACGGCGTCTTTGTGAAAAATTTCCCCCTCCTCTGCCTCTAGAAGGGGGATCGCTCTGCTGCGAAGAGTAAGGCTTTTGAGATTTATGGAACCACATTTTCCCCCCTCTTCTAGCCTTGGGATAAGGCCTGAAGGGAGTGGAAAACCGTGCCCCTACGGCAGTTAAAGTCTTACCCTCTTATTCACAGCGAGTCAAGGTGTCCTTTACCTTGGGTCCAAACAGAGAGGACCCATCAAAGGGAGCGTCGGCAAAGGAAGACTTAAAGGCCTCCGCAAAATGACACAGGTGGAGCCAGGCTTGTCTCAGTAGAGCAATGCCTGTTCCCGCCGCTCTGCTCGCCCCCTCGGCTGCATATGAAATGAGCCTCATGGACGAGTTCGATAACGATGATAGGGTAGCCAGCTGAGAGTTAACCGTCTGGGCCAACTGCTCAGGTAAGTTACCAGAGAGGGTATCTGAAAGTTCCTTGACCAGATCCCTCTGAAGTCTGGTGAAGTGCGTCAAATAATTCAGAGACCTTAAAGTAAAGGCTGCTGAAGTAAGGGTGCACTTCCCGTACAGATCCATGCTCCTAGACTCTTTATTAGGAGGATGAACGGACGTTGAAGCCTCTGCCACATCTTGTTGGGTAGTAGATGCCACCACCAGGACATCTACAGCCACACCTTTGGAGAGAAAATCCTTTTCAGGGGGTGCTGAGAGAAATTTATTGGGGCGAGCTGGCACCGGTTCCACAGAACTGGTGTTCCCACGCCTTCGAGAGATCAAATCCAGGAGCTCATCGAAGGGCGGAGACACCCAGGAGGCGGAGGGCTGAGCCCCGAAGGCCTTGAGGAATACCGACTCCTCAGCGGAAGGGGGTTTGGACTGCCAGTCGCCTCATTGCTTCAGGATCTCCAAAATGTCCGCAAAGGAGACATCATCCGAGGACGACTTGGGGGACCCCTCCGCATCATCGAGGTCGGTGTCCGAGGTGAGAGACTCATCAGGGGAGTCGACGTGCTTCCTCTAGCACTGTCTCTTCCTTGGAGGTTCCTCCGAAGACGCTTCGGAGGGACCTTCAGGAAGGAGGGAACCCCCGATGGGGGTGGCTTCAGGCCCCAGGGCTCCGCTGTCTTGAGACAGGGGGACTACAAAGGAACCAGTCTCCGTGCCAAGGGAAGGTGACGGTGAGACAGTGGAGGTGGCCAAAGAAGATTTTGCCAAAGCACTCCTCATGGCCCTGAAGGCAGGACCCCCAGAGTCCTGGGAAGGTCCAACCCCCGAGGCCACAACAGTAGACGGCACTCCCACAGCCGACGCACCGAGAGGGAGGCTCGGAACCGAAAACATCGGTCCCGAAGCGTCACCCCCGGGGCCGACAGAGGAGGTCCGTGTACCAAACTCCGACCCGAAGGGCGGGGTTGGAGTAAGGGTCGGAACCGACCCAAAAACCTCCACCGGCTCCACCAGCACCGACTCCAACGGCGCCGAGGCTGTTGGAGGAGGAACCAAGACAACAGGGTGGGCAACCGGCTCCGGAGCCGACTGGGCTGGAGCCGAAACCAACTTTTGAAAGACCGGAGACTGAAACAGCCTTTGAAGTACCCTGTCTATGTCCGAATCCGACATTCTCGAAGACCGAGAAGAGATCGAACGAGCTCGAGTCGACTTCTCCGCCGGTTCCGAAGGACTGGGGGACCGGCTCCGAATAGTCTCGATAAATATCGGTGCCGAGGGAGACTCCAAAACCATTGCAATTTCCCTCGGAGCCGAAGTGGACTTCGGCGCCGAAGGGGAAGAGTCTGAGCAGGCAACTCTCATCGGCTCCAAAGACAGTGGAGCCGATGAAGGTGACCCGCTTCTCGAAGCTCTAGCCTTCGACTCCGAAGCCAGAGGAGTCGAGGCTGGAGGCATCGAGGCAGACCGTTCCGCCCTCGGCTCCGAAGTCCGTGGAGCCGACGGAGAAGCCTGCCGAGATTTCTTTGTAGCCGGTTCCGACGGGCTGGTCGGAGGCGATGATTTCTTTTTCTTTGAAGGTGAAGAGGAAGAAGATAAAGCCTCCTCAAAGGAAGGGGTGATAAGCCCTTTTAAAATCAATTTATTTTTTCCTCTCTTGGAGGACACGGGAGGAAAAAGCGTGACAAACGCTGCATGACTCTTGAAGATGCTTAGGGCCTAAACAATAAACGCACAAAGAGTGATCGTCCGTGATGGACATTTTGTAACTGCATTTAGAGCATTTTTTGAACCCTGATGGTCTGTGCTCTTTTGACATGTTGATACAGAAATCACTAACACAGATATAAACTTTAAATACACCAAATGTTAAAGGAAATACGTAAATTGAGTACAAGGCCCCTCCAACTGAAACGGGAACACTTGACCCAACTCTAGACTAACACAGAAGACTCACACTAAAAACTTTCAACAACGCGCGAGGGCAAGGCCCCTCTAACTTAAACGGGATCCTTTCCCTCAAACTAGACAATTTTTACCACAAAAAAAACTCAAATATCAGTCACACAACAACGAATAGCTGTTAAAACAGCTTTTGGGTAGATTAGAAGAAATTTCTGACAGAAATTTTAGAAGTAACAAACACTTAGCTCAGCCAAGTCCGAGACCACATCTTTGCTGTAGAAGCGGCAAACGAGATCTGGGGAAGCAGTGGTGGTGCATCCTGGGATGTGGGATAGCTCAGCCAATAAGAGACTTCATTCTATAGTATAGCATGCCGAGGATCGGCTCCGAACCCATCAGTACAGAATGTAGGCGAAATAGGATCACATTACATCACCTATCTCAGTCTATCAAAAAAAAAAACCACATAAAACTTGGTGCTCTCTACAGAATTAAGCATTTCCTCACTAAAACCTCATGACAGGCTATTGCTAGATCTCACCTGCTCTCCACCCTGCTGTATGCCACTCTTGTCTTCAAAAACCTAAAGAAAACTGACTTACACAAACTAGAAATCTGCTACAATAAAACTGCCAAATTCGCCACTAACTCCCCACATAGGACCCACCACTGCTCCACCTTAAAACAACTCAACTGGCTAGAGCTACCACATTATCTACCCTACACTCAATTCATTATTGCCCATAGATTGTTACACCACTCAATTAAAACTCCAGCACTACAAAAATTGCTACAACCCCACTCAAACACTCTGGCCCTCTGATCCTCAAGAAAACTCTTCTACAAGTATCCAAGTCTAACAGTCCTGCCAAGGACTCTCTACTCAAACTCACTCTCTCTCTCAAGAATATGGAATTCTATTCCACAGTCCAGTATAACCACCACTGAACCAACACACTTCAAAAATCTACTCAAGACCTTTCTCTGTAACAAACTACTGTGCCCTTGTGCTACTCCTGGATAAATCATATTCCTTGCCCAGTAGCCAACCAGTTTTTTTTCCCTACCATTTTGTGTTCATCGTATGTAATCTAACCTGTTGACTTATATCATTCTCCTTTCCATTATTGTCGCTTCATTACATACAATACAACCATATCTTTACCTTCCTGCCCTCCCTTTTCACTGTAACTTTCTCTTTTCTTCTACCAAAACATATCTACTCTATCTCTTCTTCTGTATCACTTATTCAGCCTTGCTCTTTAATGAAAAATATCTCTCTAATTTGTTTGTATGGAACACTTCTACAATGTATCTAGTACTTTGTATGTAATACTAGAAAGCTGTTTAAAAATCAGACTGCTACTCTTTGTAATGAATATCATTTCACATATATTCTGTAACACATACCAATCAATGTATATCAATGCCACTGCTTTTTGTATGCATGAAATTTTGTATATGTGGAATTTCTATCTATTTCTGTGTAATATGCTAAATGTATCTGGAGCTTTTCTCCCCGGGCCTCCACTGAAAATGGGGTCTGTCCCAGTCAGACTTTCCTGGTAAACAAATGGTACGTAAATAAATATTAAAAATAAATCAAACCTCAAAGGTTGGAGCTGGGTACAGTGAGATTATTATTTCTTTTTCTGGCAGTCAAACTTCAAAGGTGTGCATAGAAGGTCATTATAGCTTTCTTAAGTGCAGCCAGTGTACTGTGTGTGAACAAGAAGTTGGACTATTTTACTGTGATTGTTATTTTTCTGCTATCCTTACAACAACAAAAACATCCGACATGTTTACATGTGGCTATCTTTTAGGAGTATAGGAAAGGAGGAATGCTGTTTATACACATCTGACAGAAAGTGGTTAAGGTATATTAATGGGTTCTGCTTGTAATTTTACTTTCATCCCAGTCTGACATTAGAGGGGTACAGAGAAGGTGGCTGCCTTTCAGGAGTAGGGTGAGGAGGAATGCTGTATATATGTATAACAGCAGACACTCAAATATAAGATTGGTAGCCATTTGTACCTTCACTTACATTCCAATCTAACACCAGCAGGATACACAGAAAGTATCAATCTTCTTTTTGGGGATGGGAATAGAAACTATTCCCAAATATGATGTATGTGTTCTCACAAGCATTTATCTTCTAAGTTTATTGCAGACAACTGCTTTGTCAACTTTTGAACGTGAAGCCTTGCACACAACTTATTTCTTCATTAGATAGACATAAACTTACATCAGTGTTAGAATTTACAGCCCTGCTAGATTTGGGAGGTGGGCACTATTAGGACCTTGTAAAGGATGGCAAAAACTTTCAAGTGTGTCTACTTAAAGGCATATATGGCTAGGCCTGTTATGGTCTGTGTGAACTTGCCTAGTATCATTCTTATGTTCCAAGTGAAAGAAAAATAAGACTGAATTTCTCCCTTTCCTTATGGTATTTGTTTAGGCCATTATTGGATCCAAAGGTCAGAAAACATCTAAAACTCACCTTAGAGCATCTAGAGCCCCATGACCTTTGGGGGTCGAGCATTCCCTAGATCAGTAACTTAATCTGATTATTTTCACCAGAATTATTAGAGTGGAGTTTTGACCAGTGTGTGTTGGGAGGATTCAGAAAAAAAAAGCAAAGCTAAGAGAGACTGCATTTCTTTACTAAGTTATGATTTTTTTTCAGGCCATCACTGGATGAAAATGTTGAAAACCTTCTAAAAGGTACCTCAGGGCATCCAGACCTCAATGACTTCCGGAGGCTTGGTGGTCCACAAATACCCAGTTTAAGTTGATTATTTCTTCCAGAGTTATTACAGTGTAATCTTGGTTAGTTAAGTAAAAAGCTGAAGAGTAAGACAAAATGTGAGATGTGCAAGAAAAAAGTAATTTAGATATTGCAAGGAAGCCAGAATAAGGGGGTACTGAGGATGTTCATGAAGAGGAGACAAAGTGGACAGTGTGGTGGGGCACCATGAACCTCTTTGCATAGGGCTGACTTTCACCTAAGGCCATCACTGAAACAGTATACATTTGTGAATCACTGTGATATGGATATGCAAATATCCTTTTCTGCACTCAACTACCACTTGAGGCATTGTGTAGTGTTAGCACTTCTTTATAAACTGAAGAGTACAATAGCACACAATAGTCCTGGTAGAAGAGTGCTTTAAATGACTAAACTGAAATTTCATACCAAAGTTCTACAAAATTAGAAAGTTATAACCCTGCATGGCTATCAAATAGTTAAAATTGGCAGAGCAACAGTTTTACACTAAAATATACTATAACACATATAATTATTATATATAAATGACTAAATATAAAATCCAGACTACAAAAATACAGAGGGCTATTTTGTAAAATGCAATAAGGCGCTTGGGGGTGTGTGCATGACACAGATATTACTAATTGGCCAGTGACTGTAAAGTACTACTCCTTCAAGTTCATGCCTCAAAATACACTTTGATATCTGATAGTATCAGTACTATGTACATACCCTCATTCCTTATCACAGACATAAGCAATGGAATGGAGAAAGGAGACTGCCGATAGAGATTACAACTGGTTCTGTAATAAAATATTTTATTATTTGTATTATACAGAAACAGTTGTGGATTTAGTCTATTGAAGTCTTTTGACATGATAATGGCTGAACAACTTGAGCCAATAAACATACTTATTTCCAAGTTTTGTGCCTTTCCTTTCTCTTTAGTTTAGTGGTCCTACTACCCTTATGTACTATGTATGCATATGTATATTTTTTATATAATAAATTAAATTTCTTTAATTTCTTTTTCTTTATAAAAATGTTCCATCTTCCTGGATATCTGTTTGTCATTTTTCCATTTGTCTTAGGAGGGACATTGTCTCTTGTAAGGATATTTTCTCCCTACAATAACTACTTTATAATGTTTACTTTGTGTTCTGTATCAGTTTTGTACCATTGTTCACTTCCATTTTCCTAGCTTGTGTCTCTCATAAATCTACACACTTTTTGAAAGGAAGCATTTTCATTCCCTGATATAATTTGTAAGGTCAATTAGCAGTATATATGAAGGACTGGAGGTGAAAATTAAAGTGGGTGGGTTCTTCTCTGACAATTTCTGTCTGAGAGAAAGAACCAGGCAGGGGTGTCCTCTTTTCCCCTAAGTTATTTGCACTATATATAGAACTGCTGACAAAAAAATAGGGACTCAGAAATTCAAGAATATACTAGGTATGGTAGTCAAGAAAATCTGGCTCTATTTGCAGATGATATTATTTTATACCTGATAAAACCAGAAAAGGACATTTTGGTGTTGTGGAACATTTTGAGGCAATTTCAAAATTTTTCAGGATACAAAATTAATGAAGCTAAAACAAAGGCAATAGCTGTAAATTATGTACCCACCAACAAATTGGTTCAGCAATATCTATATTTATGGGGACATAATAAAATGAAGTGCTTAGGAGTATGGATTTAAAAGGATTCTCCTGTGGCCACTAAAAATATGTGTGAAGACACTAAAAAAATGATAATACAAAAACTGAGAAACTGGAAGCTCTGTTATACGGTTATGGATAGCAAGACACAAGCAGTTAAATGTTTTAGTCACTTTAGTTTTATACACAGATCAGACATATTTTTATCAACCAGAGAAGTTGTTGATAGCAATTAATAAAGAGCTGAAAGATTTTTATCTGGGAGGAGAAGATGGCAAGAGTCAAGTGGGATAAGCTGATTCTTTGAATTGAACAAGGTGGTTTGGGATTACCCAATTTGAATGGAGTATTTCAGAGCTACACAGTTAAGGCTCCTATGCATAGCACAAGCAGAAACCTATCATTCAAAATGGAAAGGAATGATGATGAAATGTGGGAGAAGCTTAAGAAACAAGGAGAGAGAGAGATTTTGGATGCAGATCCTTAAGAAGAATAACAATAACCATGCAGAATATTATATTTATAAAGTAGAAGGAAGTATTCTTAGAAGTAAGCCAACATGGGCATGGAGAAAGAAGATTCGTATGATAGGGATGACTGCAATTATGGATACAGACAATATGCAAGAGGGGTCTGGAATTTATTGGAGAAAGCTGGTTAAAGAACCAAGGTATTGGGAGCAAATAATTAGAGGGGAAAGGTGATAGAATGGCAAGAGGCCAAGTATTTATTTGTACTGCAGGCATACCTCTCAACCTCTTAGTGCAAGAAATCTGGACAAAGCCTGACAAAACAAGAGAACAAAGGCCCAAAAATAGGGACAGATTTTATATATTGCTCTTATAAGCTTAGAGAATGTTGCTAGAATAACAGGGTTAGTTTTAACATACATTTTTCTAAAGGATTTGAAGTCTGAAACTCAAATGTATGTCATTATTTAGTGACTTCAATCCTCAGATCATCCCAGTGATTTGACAGAAAACCATACATTTTATGATGAGCAGTCCAAAAATATGAGCCAAAAATCTGGACATTCTGTGAAAATCTGGACAGCTGAGAAGTATGACTGCAGGACAGAGATTGCCTTCCCTATCAAGGATTGATATCAGCGTATAGGCAAAGAGAAAGAGAGGGATCCTAAGTGAAAGCCCAGAACTGGTTGAGTTTTTAGTAGAATCTAGAACAGAAGCTGCTATTAAAAAATGAATAATTAGTAGAGCATACAAAATATTGCATGATAACTATAAGAATCAATCAGTGGAGGTTAGTAAGGATTGGGAAGAGAGACTGGATAAACAATTCACAAAGAAACAACTGGGGGATATATCTATGTCTGTCAAATGTACAACAAAGTCTAGAAGATTTAAGGTCTTTGGAAGTGTTTACATATGTAGTTTTATACCCCATGTAGATTCCAAAAAAATTTTTTCTGGTAGATGGTAAATGTTGGAGCTGTGATGGGGAAGAAAGAGGTAATGGAGAACATATTTTCTGGGAATGTAATGAGTTGGCAGACTTTAAAGATTCCCCGCAGACTGCTTTGTCAGAGATACTGGGTATGCAAATTGGTGTAAATAAGGATTTTGTTTTTTGAGCTATGATATGAATCAGAATCAGAATTGCCTAGACATAGTAAGGTCTTGCTGGGTCTAATTATGTCAGCTGCTAAAAAAAGAAATTAATAGAAAAGGGAAATTAAAGTCTAAACCAACTTTACTAGAAGTAGTGAATATAGTAACAGAGATAAAACAACTGGAACTGGGATCTTTAGAAAAGGGTAATACCAAATTACATAGGAACAAATGGGATTTGTGGGAACAATACATGCAGAAGAGGAATGAGGTTTAAAAAAGGTAATGTTTGACTGACAATGACTAGATTATAAGTGATATATAATGTTTGCAACTACATTTGTCAACATGGTTTGTGATGTACAATGTTTGCAACTAAAATTACGTGAATATGGTTTATTTTCATTTATATAAATGTATGATTGCTTATGTCATACATGATAATTTAATAAAGACGTTTCTTGTTTAAAAAATTAAATAAATAAATAAATCTGCAGACTTTCAATTATTTGTCAAGTGTCATGTCTGGTTCTGTATAATGTATGTTACTCCTCCATTCCTTACAAACAAGATTGGGCAATATGCATTTTTATTTCTTGATTTATAGCTCTAATGTATGAACCTGCACATTTTGAGCTGAATTATACAATATCTGCTAATACTGTCACACTTATCTTGAAAAAAAAAAAAAAAAAAAAAAAAAAAACAGACTGAAATTTCTGAATTTTAAAATGCTTTGGGGTTCAAACTATATGATAAACATCTACATATAATGGGGAAGAAAGGTGTTTTTTGAGAGTGTAATGAGCTGGAAAATTAAAAAAAAATGCCTACAGAATATTCTGTCAAAAATACTGAGGTAGCAAATAAATGGCTGTAATTTAGGAAATTATTCTTTTGAACAGGGCACAGGATCAGGATTGCTTATTCATAGTAAGGGCTTATTAAGTTTACTTTTTAACTGCCAAAAATATTACTAGAAACTGGAAAATCAAAATCTAACCCAACTATATCTGACGCATTGAATACTGTAAAAGAGATAAAGGGGCTGAAAGAGGGATCATTAGAAAAGGGAAGGAGCAAATTACATAGAAATAAATGGAATTTGTGGGAAAGTACATACAGAATACTGTTCAGGAGGAGGAGTGAGATTTTAAAGGAAGGCAGGAATTGAGTGAAATATTTGATTGAAAGACAGTTGTTATAAAGAAAGAAAACATGTAATGTATAGTGTGTAATGGAAAAAAAATGTATGTTTGCCTATGTCTTAAGTAATAACTTATTTTTTAACACTTTTATTTAATTATATGTACGGAGTGAGTTTTGACGGACATTCCTGACTTTTGCCTTGTTACCTCATAATGTTTTTGGTTTTCTGCTAAATCATTGAAAATTACAGTTAGTTATATCAGAGATTAGAGTTTCATACTTCTTTAAAATATATGTTTATGCAATACAGTGCTATTCCATTAACTTTCTAAATGAATCAGGGTAATATTTAAAAACTGTCCCTGCTTTTGACCGTTTGCCTCCCCTCAAAAAAATTTTTTTTTTTTTACTTTTTCCCTATCAAGAAAGTCTGATTCTTTATTACATAAGTCTCTTACTTCTATGTTTGTTTAAATTTTCCCTACAGAGATGAATCCCCATGGCATTCAGTCTACTGACTTTCTTAGTTTTGCTCAATTTGTGACAGTGCAATAGGTTTTTATTATTGCACCTAGCCTTTAAACAGAAGCCATATTTTGTATGAGCATTTCTGAAAGCATCTACTCATCATAGGCATGCTTAATGAAGTAGTAAGTTAAAATATGACACATTCAATCCATGTCCTTTCAGAAAATCATTAAAAAAATTAAAATATTGACCATCAAATTACAAGAAAAACAGACTATAGTGTGAAATAGTATGATCAGAAAGCAGTCTGAAGGCAGCAAAAACCAGAAAATAAACCCTGCATAAGGAAAACGTGTTCTTATATATTCTGATGTGGGCTACCAGCATTAATGCTACAAAACTGATACTGTCTGGCACCACAGTGATGCATGCAGGGCTAAAAAGAGACTGGAGAAGGTGGATTTGCTGCTTTTCTAAAGAGGTCTTCTTTGAAGAAAGCTCATGTGGAGAGCAAACAGGTATATAATAGTGTAACACTGGATATTTTCAGTACAAATACAACATAAATACTAAAAGAGTAAATAAATAAAAATAATGTTGCATTGTGTTAGGCATTTCTTTATTTATTTATTGACATTTGTTAACCGTGTTGGTCCATCTGGGCTTGAGGTGTATTTTCAATGGAGACCAGAGGAGAAAAGCTCCAAAAAACACAGTTACATGATAAACAATATAGCAGTTAAACATTTTAAGCACATATATGTATGACAGATGGTACAAAGATTAAGTAACAGATCTGTTAATACGGCATGAATAGAAACAAAATAGAGAGCTTAATTGATATGACAAAAGCACAATATTTATACAAAACAATCATGTATTTGCATAAGAAAATTATGCATCTTAATTGCTAGAAAGCAAATTGGCATTGGTTGACAAGCATGGAGTTGTGGGAAATGAGATCAGTGAGAAAAAAAACTTAATTAGTGATTTAAGGAGAGTGAAACGTGTTTATGCTGGGGCGTGGCAAGGACACGTCTTGGAGTTGAGCATATGGTGTTTTAGTTTATTTTTAAAGTGTAATGAGTGGGTGATGGTACGTATGTTTAATGGATGTTTGTTCCAAGCAAGGGCAACAGAATATATAGTAGTTTGACAACTGTTTTCTTAGGTTGGTAGGTGTTTAGTGGTTGCTGGTTAAAGGTACAGAGGGTCCAAGGTAGAGATAAAGGATGAAAGAGATGGACAGGATGAAGGTTTGTAAAGCATGTTGTGCAGCTTTTGAAATTGAGACAGATGGAGTTGTTGTGGGAGCTCAAGCCATTGGAGAGAGTTTAGAGCAATACAGTGATGAGCATTGTAAGCGGTGTTTGTGATAAATTTAGCTATTTTGTGGTAAGTTTGTTGGAGTTTGTTTAGGGTTGCAGTTTGGATATTGGTGAGTACTGGGGTGGCATATAGGAGGGAGGGAAGTAGGAATGCTTGTGCCAGTGTGAGTCTAGCATTGTAGGTTAGAAATTTTTTGTTACACTACAGTAGCCCTAATTTCTGGTGTGTTTTCTTTATACATTGGATTAAGTGCAGGTTAAATTTCAGTTCATCATCAATTATGACTCCAAGGAGTTTTGTGTGGGTATCTGGTTGGATAATTGTGTTATTAGAAGATTTAATAGCAAAGGTAGATTTATGGTTAGTAAGAGATTGGGGGAGGAAGAGTAAAAGTTTGGTCTTTTTAGGGTTAAGAATGAGTAAATTATCAGACAGCCATTTTTCAGTGGATAGAAAGGCATTCTGGGTTAGGGTATGGAGCTCGGTCATATTGTTAGAGATAGAAATAAGTGTAGAGTCATCAGCGTATTGATGAGAGAAGATTGTTTGCATGATGTGTAGAGATCGTTGGGGAAGACATTAAATAGAAGGGGACCCAAGATGGAGCCTTGGGGTACTCCAGTTGGGACAGGAAGGAATGATGAAAAGGATGATAGTCATCTGACAGATTGCTCCTACAGGACAGGTAACTACAGAACCAGGCCAGGGAGGAAGAAAATAGATTAAGATTAGCAAGTTTAGATAGCAATAGTGGATGAGAGACTGTACCGAAAGTTTTGTAAAGGTCAAGGAAGAGGCAGAATATGAGTTTGTTGTTGTCGAGGACTTCGGCTATGGTATGAGTGAAGGATAGGAGGGCAATGGTTGTACTGTGGTTGGGACAGAAGCCATGCTGAGTGGGAATGAGAAGGTTATGCTGGAGAAGCTGGTTAAGAAGCTGAGAGAATGCATTTTTCAAGAATCTTGGAGAGGGGGGATACAATGGCAATAGATCGGTGGTTGGCAGGGTCTGTGTAGTTCCCACCTTTGTGTAATGGAATAGTGAAGAGTAGGCATGGTGGATTCTAGAATCGATCTGTTGATTAGTATAGATATAGGATAGGCAATAGATTCAGCAGCAAGTTTGAGGAAGGTAGGAGGTAGATTGTTGGTAGAGGCAGAGCAGGGTTTGAGTTTAAGAAGAAAAGATTTGATGTAAGAACTAGGAACAGGGTGAAAGGAAAAGACAATTTGGTATGGAGGGTTAGGAGGGGCAGGTGCAGCAGTGGTGCTAGAGTTTGAGGGAATGAGTTTTTGGATGGTTTCAATGAAGTGCTTATTGAGGAGAGTAGCTGTTTCTTGTGGGGATGTATTAGGTTAAGGCGAGGGGTTTACAGGAAAACATGGAGAAAGAATTTTGTTACGTGTAGACCAGAACTTTTGAGGGTTAGATTTGTTGTTGAGCTGGGCAGTGTTATAGTAGGCCTTTTTGTCATTTGTACATGGTTTCTTAACAAGGGTCCTTAGTTGTCTATATTTGAGTAGAAGGGGTGGTAGTTTAATTTTATTCCATACTTTCCAGACACGGTCTCTTTCTTGCATATGGGTTCTAGTTTCCTTGGAAAGCCACAGGGCTTGGTTAGATTTTATTCTGATTTTCCTGGAGGGAGCTAGGGAGTCCAAAGTATTTAGGAAGATGCTGTTGAACATTTGATAGCTTTACATATTTCTCTTTATATTGCTAAGCATGCCATCATCAACATGCTCAGTTATGATACTTTGCCAGTGTCATAAGGATTGCTAATATTCATTAAACAGAAATCAACACACTTCAAAGCTGTGAAAGAAAATTCTTTAAAAAGCATTGCTTTAAGGACCTGTTTTTAACATTGAACAGGTTGCAAAACTCCTTAGCATTATTTCATGTATAACCTCCTTTTACCCACAAAGAAAGCAGATAACAACCAACAAAAGAATTCCTCCTGCCACTTTTCAAATCTCTAGTGCAATAGAGCAGAATGAATGCAATTTGATTCTAAAGTAATACACACCATTTGGTGGAAATACTGTGTTATAGCACATTACTGCAGTGAAAGAAGCATTCATTGGATACATTTTATCCATTTACTCATATAGTACATTTAATAAGGAATGGAATAAGAACATTTCTCTTCATCACAAGCTCATGTGTTCATTATATTCCCCTGAGAGCATGTTGTCTTAACTGTAAGCACATAAAAATCATAACTCAAAATGTTTGCTGCCATGGCAACTTCAGCTTAAATACTTATATGTAGACAGCCATCCATTGCCTACTTTGTAATGTGTTATCCACTTTTCACAGGAAAAGTTGCAGTCCATATTTGATTGTTCTGCTGAGTTCTGCAAATTCTCGTATCTGCTCTCAGGTTAATGTATTTGGCTATTTATTGAATAAGATAGTACAGAGTAATGACAAAAACTGAACTTTTTTTATGCTTCAAATGCAGTGTAAAAGCTATGATGACATAGCTGATGCATCATAAGTCATATCAAGATTAAAGGCTAGATGCAAATCGTTAGTGACAGACACTAAATCTTATATTAACAAAGCCTGTCGATATAGTCTATCAGCTTAAGTAAAAGGTTGCAAATAAGTTGCAGCCTGCAGATCTTGTTTTGAAGTTTCATAACTGCTACCTGTCACCTTTATGAATTTAAACAAAAACTTTAAGCAACATTTACTCAATAGCCCTGAAAACAGGTACTTGAGCTTAGCGTGTCTCACTACGTTACACCCAAAATTCATAAATTACTGCATTACAGCAATAAAAATCTTTAAGATTTCACATTGCATTTACTGGGGACTGCAGCCTCCAGACAGGTGACATTTGTAAAAATTTATTTATTTTTTACTATGATGTGCTTTGTAAAAAGCATTGTAATGAAAGCTGAGTTCAGCTGCAGCAGGATTTGCATTTTTGTATGTACACTGGACTATATTTTTTATCATACCGCTGCTTTCACGTCACTATCACCTGAGGCCAAAGTGAAACAAATCTGTTTAGATATTGGTGCTCAGCTTTGTGCCATTCAAAACCTGGAATACAAATCTTAAAACATTATTTAGCAGTTAACATTAAAACATTATTGTATTTTAGGAGTTTAAAAAACACTGTACAGTTTTAGTCCATTTTATTATAATATTCAAATTATGGTTGTCATATAGGTGCATTGTTAAATAACTGCCTGGCTACTTTATTTGTTCCATCCCGTCTGTATCTTCGTTTGCTACAATGTATCTTTGGTGGCTGCATATTCTAAATTATTGACTCTGCAAATAACTTATGTGACCCTATAACGTTATAATAAGGGAAGAAGACAATTAACTTGAAAGGCACTGTGCACTGACTGTGACATACAAAGCACTTTTTGTAAATTGTCTCAACAGGTGTGCTATAATCAGCCCATTCAAGTTACAGAAGTTAGCAATAATTCACTGCAGAAACGTTGTCATTTCTTTTTTTTTCAGACTTAAAATGTATAATTGAGCTCTAAAGACTGAAATTACCAGAAAAATACAACAACTTGGTACAAAACGTACATTAAATAAAGATCTTTATAGCATACTTGCAGCCTGAAACTGAAGGTTATTCATATTTGCTTTGTGTGACAGTGAGGTATCATGGCTCATACTGACATTAGAATCTTCTTCTTTCGGCTTTTCCCGTTTAGGAGTCACCACAGCGGATCACCTGTCTGCTCACAATTGGCAGTGGAGTTTTACGGTGTTGAGTTGCCAGCCCGGCCCCCAACCTTCCACGGAAGGCACACACACGCACAAATGCCTAAGGCCAATTTAGAGTATCCAATCCACCTACGGCATGTCTTTGGGATGTGGGAGGAAACTGGAGCACCCAGAGGAAACCCACACGATCACAGGGAGGACATGCAGACTCCGCACAGAAGGCACCCCAGCCGAGGATTGAACCAGAGAACCTTTTGCTGTGAGGCGGCAATGCTAACTGCTGCACCACTGTGGCCACCCTCATACTGACATTAGAATAAATACTTAAAAGGAACACAGTAGTCAGAATGTGCCCCAGTGCCAAGCAATAGAGCAGCTCATCAGCCCATCCTGCATTTCTCTAGTAATATTAAATATTTCTTAATGCTGGAATGAATTCAAGTGTTCCTTGTAGTATAAAGAAACTCATCTAGAAGGGTCTTAAGATACAACAAAGATGTTGTACTATAAAGGTTATTAATCAGGACTTCCAAGATGGCTGCACATTGAGTAACAGCTTAATTCTAGCTCTCCCAGTGTGAAAACAGAAACTTAGCAGAAAAAAACAGTAGACCTGGATTTCTGAGTAAATTTCAGTAACTGGCTAGTAAGTGTACTGCCTGGATGCCAGGAAAAAAGAAATACAGAGGACCTGAAGGAAAATAAGCTACAAAAGGTGATGAAAAAATATTGACTGGTGAAAGTCCTGTAGCTGTTCAGCAAAAAGCAGTGCAAGCTCCAGACATGACTTCCAATAACCTTGAGGAAAGTATAAAGCAACTGCACACATACCTGACTAAAATAAATGAAACAGTGATGGAGTATATCAACTGGAAAAAATGGAAGAAGCTTTAAACAGACACTAAGGTAAGGTGATAAAACTGCAAAACTCAGTGGTCGAAATGAAGAAAAGGCTGTCTGAATATTTGATTGCACAAGAAGAGATATTTGAAAATATAATAGAATTAGAGGACAGAGCATGTAGGGAAAACTTGAGATTTTCTGCTGTACCACAGAAGATGGATGGAACAGACTGTATTAATTTCAAAAAAGTACAGATAAGCAGCTGGCCTGGTATTCCACAACAGGAATTGTTAATTTCTAAGGGTACATTGTGTGTAAGCCCCAAACCTGACTATAAGAAAACAACCTAGACCTTTAATAATAAAGATGCAATCTTACCAGCAGAAGGAGTTCATTTGGACAAAATTGTGGCAGAAGGACAAAGTATTAAAATTGGGAAACAGCAGAGTGTTTGTGGAGAAAGACTACTCTTTGTACACCAGGCAGAAGAGGAACAAATTTATTCCATTATTCAGGGAATGTCAAGAAGCAAGTGTGAGATTCAAACTGCTGTACCCTACTATCTTCAAAATATTTTCCCTGGAGGAACAAAATCATTTTTTCACGAAATACATGCTGAGGAAGAAATTTAAAAGTTTGTCCAACAAAAAGTGAACTGTGAAACAGAAAGAGATTCTGCTTCTTTTTCTTCTGGTAATAAAGACCATAGAGAGACTGTGGCAGTTAACCGTTTCCCAGTGTTTTAACACAAAATGCTTGAAAGAGGGAAAAAAGCAGAGGAGTTGACTAGAAGAATCAGTAGTGCACTGGAGATAAGGGTTTAGGTGATGGAGATGAGCAGGAATAAAACAAGAAAATTTGGAAATGTTGGACTTTCTTGGACTTTGTTAAACTTGTAGGGGACTCTAAAGCATATGGCCTAGTTCATTTCATTAACATTTGGAGAATAAATACATAAGAAAAATGGAAATTGTGGGAATAATACATACAGGGGAGGAACGAGGTTCTAAAGAAGGCAGGACATAAACGAACTATGTAATTGAAAATGATTGGGTAGATTATAAGTGATGTATAATGTTTGCAAATGGGAGTGTCAGTGTGGCTTGTAATGTAAAATGCTTGCAACTAGGATTGTGTTGGTGTGGTTTGCTTTCATTTTTATAAAGGTATAATTGCTTATGTCATACGTGATGGTTTAATAAAGATGTTTCTTGTTTAAAAAAGGAACAGGAATTTAGTAACCTACTGCTTAGGTTGAATGATATATAGTAATAAATGGGAAGTATAATCTTTGTTAATTTGTTAATGCAGTTTGATTACTTTTGTATAAATATAAATTTTCCTATGTCACAAGTGATAATTCAATAAAGGTGTCTAAAAAACATTTTGAGAATAAAATCAGTAACATGGTGTGAAGAAACTGAAACAGTGTCATCTATGTTAGCAATTCTGGAAGGAGATTTGTGTATATCCGCAAATTAACTTGTATTGTATGCCAGCATGTCTAATTGCAGAAATGTAAATAAGTTAATACAGAATGTTTAAATAATCTGTCAGTGTTTTGATACATTTCTAATTGCACATGGTTATGACAGAGATTCTAAAGTAAAAAAAAAAAAAACAGATGTACAGTTAGTGATGTCATTAGAATGTTCCTGATTGGTAGGTGTTTATTTGAACAACTGATTGACAGCAAAGAACTTTTTAAACAGCTGACTGTTATTTTTAAAATAAGACAGTTGAGACTGTTAACCTGGAATATAAAAGAGACTGCTGAAATCAGTTGAGGGGAAGTTTGTGAAGAGTTGCAGTCAATGGATAACCAGGGAAAAGAACTCACCAAAAACTGTAAGCCTGCCTTTGTCATGCTGTTATATTTTAGATTAGATCAGGAACAGTATTCTCTAGTTAGATTAGGAAAATGTAGTTATTTAGATAGACTTTTTCTAATATAATGGACTTCTATTCTACAGTTTAATTTTATATTTCTGCTGATTGAATTTTGGTGTTTATTGAAAGTTATTGATTTACATTATTGTAATCATTTTACTTATTATTTAATGTTTTTCATTACTTTACATTGTGGCTGGACAATCAGTGTGTTCTTTAGAGATTAGAGGGTGTTTATACCTGTTAGATACTCCCCAGTTCACCTCAAATGCCTGACTGCTTCTGGTCATAGCTATCATTTATTTTGATATTTAATTTTTAATAACTGATCACCTTTTGATGGGTGTGTAGACCTGTCTGACTCTGGTAGCTGCATTTACCATTTGTATTTGGGGGGACACAGCTGGAAATCTGTGTCAGGCTTCCCATAAGTATTTGAGTGTGTGGAACTTAAATTTATTTTGAGTGTGAATGAGTCAGAGGTCTTAAACTGGAACACATTGCTCTGAAGTGTATAATAAGGAATTACATTTGGGGTGGACAAAGGTATATAGTCCAGTTCCAGGAAACAGAGCATGTTCCTGTTGTGCTCTTAAGAGAAATTGTGGATTTTACTCTGGTGTTTTCTGTGATGCTCCCATACTGGAGTCAATGGTGAGGATTGAGCATCCTTAATTATTGACCTGGTTCTTAAGTGGGGCACATCACATTATTGTTGACAGTCCAGTGGAAATGGGGAAGTTCAAGTAGCAAGGACAGACTGGGATTTTGGATGCAGACCTTTAAGGAGTCCAATAATAATCATACAGAATATTATATGTATAAAGTAGCAGAACGTATTCTAAGAACTAAGCCAATACAGGAATGAAGAAAGAGATTCTGCTGATAGGGATGATTGCAATTACAGACAATAGGCAAAAGGAGGCTGGAATATATTGGAGAAAATTTGCAAAGGAACCAAGGTATTGGGAGCAAATAACTAGAGGGGGAAGGTAATAGAATGGGAAGATGCCAAGAACTTATTTGCACTGCAAGTTAGAGATTGCATTCCCTATCGAGCACTGATATCAGAGTATAGGCAAATAGAAAGAAATAGAGGGGTCCTAAATGAATGGCCAGTACTGGTAGAGTGTTTGGTAGAATCTAGAACAGAAGTTGTCGTTAAGAAAGGAATAATTAGTACAGCATATAAAATATAGCATGATAACTATGTGAGTCAATCAGAGGAGGTTAGGAAGGATTGGGAAGAGAGACTGGATAAGCAATTCACAAAGAAACAATGGGGAAATATATGTATGCCTCCAAAATATGCAACAAAATCTAGAAGCTCTATTATCTTTGCTTGGAAGTGTTTACATGGGTATTTTTATACCCCGAATAGACTCCAAAAAATTTTTTCTCAGGTAGACAGCAAATGTTGGAGGTGTGATGGGGAAAAAAACAGGTAACTTGGAACATATTTTCTGGGAGTGTAATGAGTTGGCAGACTTTAAAGACTCCCTGCAGACTGCTCTGTCAGGGATGCTGGGTGAGCAAATTGGAATAAATAGCAAAATTATTTTTTGAGCTATGATACAGAATCGGAATTGTCTAGACAAAGTAATGCCTTGCTGAGTCTAATTATGATGGCTGCCAAAAAAGCAATTACTAGAAAATGGAAATCAAAGTATAAAGCAACTTTACTAGAATTAATGAAGATAGTAACAGGGATAAAACAGCTGGAACTGGGATCTTTAGAAAAGGGTAGAAGCAGATTACATAGGAAAAAATAGGAAATGTGGGATCAATACATGCAGAGAATGAATGAGGTTTAAAAGAAGGCAGGATTTGAATGAGCTGTGTAATGGTTGATTGACAATGACTGGATATATTAAAAGTGATGTCCTTTTGCAGCTACAGTTGTGTCAGCATGTTTTGTAATGTATAATGTTTGAAAAAGAGATTGTGTCGCTATGGTTTATTTTCATTTCTATAAATGTAAGATTGCCTATGTCATACACGATAATTTAATAAAGATGTTTCTTGTTTAAAAAAATTATTAGTCACAGCTCGGTAGCTTTATCTGCATTAATGTAGGTGATTACTTCATACTAGATATATAACAAAATGAAACTAAGCAGCATTGCCAAAGTTTATTCTAATTACACGTTAGATTTGTAAAAAGGAAATCAACAGACTGTAAATGGCTACTTTTTATTCAGTTCTTCATTAAAATAAGGTTACGAATGTATAGTATTTGAATATTAAAAACATATATTTATAGTTCTTGCACCCCATATGAATATAGCTGCATACTAAAAAAGTGAGCTTCCTGACACAGACCAATATCTGGAATTCATTCAATGAAAATAAAACAGAAATCTTTTATAAGCATTAAAGATTACAAACTGCAGAACTTAGAAAACAGTATATACAGGAACTGCACTGCATTCATGTATGCACATTCAAAACTGGGTAATTATGTATTTGTTGCAAATCCCCTTTGACAACCCCCCTTAATCTAGATGCACACAATGGCCTTTCACTGTCCACAATCTATTATCCAGTTTAAATTAACTCTTACATCACAAAAAAGTAGTCCTGAGTATGTTCCAGGCATAACAGCCAAGAGACACACTCATAATTCACAAAATGCACACAGAGCAGGCACTAAAGACCACCGGCACTGGAGCCACACAAAGTACCTTTGGTGAAATACAGTGGAAGAGTTTTGAGATTTTTCAAAAGAAATGTCCTAACCCATATTGGTGTATACAGGAAAAAAGTGAGTGAGACAAATTTTCTGACAAAAATAATACCCCCTTTCCACATCACTGCAGCAGAGCCCTCACACATCTTAGTCACTTTCAAGCAGCAGTCATATCCCTACACATAAATCACATCCACACTGTCAGTCATCAAAGCTCCATTTCTCTTACTCAGCCTGGCAAAGGCTGAAGTCCCCTTGTGACAAATAAAGCAAACCTTCTATTCTACTACCCAGCCTAGAGTTAATCAGAGGCTTTTCAGTCTACCACTACCATCAGTGACAGCAAACAGCCTGTAAAGATTCTCCTTACCTTGTGAAATAATAGCTGAAGTGTCTTCTCATATCCAAGCCTGCTGGGCATGTCACTGATCAGACTCCATCACCACCTACTGTAGTTAGACAGTGATTATCTTCTAACCCTCAAGTCTGCCTATTCTGGTAATGAATAATGTCTGCCTCTGAGCCAATGAATCCTATCAGTGATAAAGTACAGTTGTGTAAGTTGTAGTTAATATAACTGTAGATGTCTGAAGTAATCTCTGCTGCAGTAGCGTTTACCTACCCATGAAATAACAGCCAGAAGGTCTTCCACTCCATACATGCGCCCAGCCTGCTGTACCATGAGCTCCAAAAGGAATAAATAGTCACCTGGTAGCGAATAAATAGTCACCTGGTAGCCAAAAAACATCCAGGATTTTTTGCCCCCAAGCTGGCTAGTAAGTGTACTGTCTGGATGCCAGTAAAAAAGAAATACCAAGCGCCTGGAAAAAAATCGGCTTCAAAAAGTGAGGAAGAAACACTGACTGGGGAAAGTTCTGCAGATGTTCAGCAAAAAGCAATGCAACTTCCAGTAACCTACAGGAAGATATAAGGCAACTGCACACAGACCTGGTTAAAATAAACAAAACACTGATGGAGTACATCAACACAAACAACAAAAGGCTGGAAAAATGGAAGATGTTTTAAACATATATTCAGATAGGTTCATAGGTAGGTACTAGGCTATCGGCCCTGGGGCCTATACAAGCCCAGCCAAAAAGGTACCCTGGCTTTTGCCACCCAAGAAAATTATTTTCCTGTGCCACTGTCGAGCAGAGCCACAAAGGTGATCCCCGGGGTGAATTTCCTATTTCCCATCCAATCATCAAGATTTTTCTTGAAGAGTGCTAATGAGGAACTTTGTTTGATATAGATAGGTAGTTTATTCCAGAGTATAGGAAGTCTCTGGGACAGGAATCTATCTCTCTGACATGTTCTGTTTATTGTGGTGACAAGGTTTAGGTCCCTAGAGCGTGTAGCTCGGAGGGATTGGGATTTCTTAAGTGGAGCATGTCCAACAGCTCTGGGTTTGACATAGCTTTGTATGTTAGGCAGAGATCACCTCTGAGTAGGCGATATGCGACGGAGTAAAGCTGGAGTTTCTTGAGACGGTCTGCATAGGGCATCTGTTTGAGGCCGGTAATCCTCTTTGTGAGGTACTTCTGCAGCCTTTCCAGTTGTTGTAGATGTCTTGTGAGGTACATACCAAAAGGGGCGTTGTACTCTATAATGGGTCTAATGAGTGATGAGTAGAGGGGAACAATGACCTCTTTTTTTCTGGTGAGGTGATAAAGCCGCAAAAATCAGAGGATGAAATGAAGAAAGGTCTGGCTAAATATGAGACTGCTCAGGAAGAGATGTTTCAAAAAATAATAGAATTAGAGGACAGGGCACATACGGATAACCTGAGATTTTCAGCTATACCAGAGAAGCTGGAAGGAACAGACTGCTTTAATTTTATGAAAGCACAAATAAGCAACTGGACTGATATTCCACAGGAGGAGCTGTTAGTTGAAAAGGTGCATCTTGTATATGCTCCAACCTGGCTATGAGAAGGCAACCTAGACTTTTAATAATAAAGATGCAATCCTACTAGCAGAAGGAGTCGATTCTGACAAAACTGTGGCAGAAGGACACAATACTAAAAGTCGAAGACAGCAGAGTGTTTGTGGAGATATTCCACTGATATTCCACAGCAGGAGTTTGTTGAAAAGGCGCTTCTTGTATATGCTCCAACCTGACTATGAGAAGGCAGCCTAGACTTTTAATAATAAAGATGCAATCCTACCAGCAGAAGGAGTTGATTCTGACAAAACTGTGGCAGAAGGACAAAATACTAAAAGTCAAAGACAGCAGAGTGTTTGTGGAGAATGATTACTCATTGTTACAACAGGTAGGAGAGGAGTAAATTAATTCCACTATACATGGAATGTGGATACACACGTGTGAGATTCAAACTGTTGTACCGAGTTGTCTTCAAGGTATTCTTCCCTGGCAGGACAAAATCATTTTTTGATGAAGTACATGCTATGTAGGTAATACTGAAGCTTGTCCAACAAAAAGTGAGTTGTGAAAAAGAAGATTCTGCTTCTTGTTCTTCTGGTAATAAAGACCACAGAATGACTGTACCTGTGAAACCTTTTCCACTGTTTCAACTGAAAATGTTGGAGAGAAGGAAGGAAGCACGAGAGCTGACTAGAAGATTTGAGAAGAACTGAGAGTACATTGGAAATTAAGCAGAGACAGGATTTGGGAGATGGAGATGAACAATAATAAAAACAGCAACGTAATGTCGGATTACAGTGCAATAATTATATTTCTGAAATATGACAGAACAAGAAAATCTGGAAATATTGGACTTTTTCAGAATTTGTTGCACTTGTGCAGGATTCTAAATTATATGCTCTACTTCATGCGATTAATGTTCGGAAAAATGTTTTGGGGTAGGGGGGGGAGTTAACTGTAAATAAAGAAAACATTTTTTCTTAATAGTACTATTTTTGTGGTGTATGTTTTTTCTTTGCAAGCTATAAAGTTTTCTCATTTATTAAGTGTAATGGGAATTGTACTGCGGTGGTGGTGCTGCAGTAGTGTTGTCGCCTCATAGCAAGAAGTTGTCCCGTTCGATTCTCAGCTAGAGCATTTTCTGTGTGGAGGCATACGTGAATGGGGCGTGCCTTCATTGAAGGTTGTGCGTCAGGGCTGGTAACCCAGTACGTAAAAATCCACTACCAATCATTAGTGGACTGGAGTTCTGCTTTGTCGGCCCCTAACCGGGAAAAGCCGAAAGACACAAACAAACAATGTGAATTGTAAATAGGTAGAAATGTTAGAAATATTTTGGGAATTCTATCAATGTCTGTATAAAGCAGAGAAATATGGATATCAAGAAAAGGTTCAAATGGAAATGTTTATGGAAGAATTAAATTTTCCAAGGCTAGAGGGAGAGGAGGCTCAATTACTAACAGGATAGGAGGAGATGAGATAAAAATGGTGATGTATAACCAATCTACAGAAAATTCCCCAGGAATAGATGGTATTCCAGTGGAAGTTTGGAAACTAGGAGAGAAAAAACTGATACAGATCTCATATGTCTGAGTCAATCTGATGCCAAAGGAGAAGACCAAAAAACTCTGTCTCTGGGACAGATTTGAAGAAGTGGCAGAGAGGGAGTGGGGGAGAATGCTGACAGAGTCCGTCTGTGGTGGGGGCCTGACCCTTTATCTGAAAGGATCACTGCTTTTTATTTGATTCCTCCTGCCACTTTTTCTTAGAGCCCTACTTGCCAGAAGTTTGTTGCTTGATTTGCTTTTTGGAAAAGGAACCACAGATTATATTAGATGTAAGGAAAGAGGAGTGAAAAATCTTAGAAGCCCCAAGAATCAATTAGCCTCTTTCATAACATGTTTTGAGTACCTGAGTAGCAGAAGGACCAACCAAAAACCCTTTATCCAAAGGAGAATCCAAAATTTCAGATTTAACATCCTCAGAAAACATTTGATTAGATACCCAAGTAAAACATTTCATCACAGTAGCAGTTCTGAAGACAGTGATCCCTCAGTTTCTCCTGCACAGGACTTTTCCTTTGCTGAGTTTGTGTCTAGAACAAAACTTGTTCTATACACAAACTCAGCAAAGGAAAATTCCTCTACAGAAGAAACTGAGGAATCACTCTCTTCAGATTCAGAATCTGGGACATGGGAAGAAAACACAGATGAAGCCCTCTCCTAATCCATAGCAGAAGGGATCCTGGTAAATTGAGAAACAAGAATTATGTATAATCCTCAATTTTCCTACTGTTCCATAGGATTGAAAGCCAAAACTTTTAACAGGATTATGTTTGAGTTTTTATTTTTTGTTTTTTTTTCCTAGGGACAAAAAGAATGTTTGTTAATAAATGTGGGAAAATACTCTATTGCTGACTAACAAATATGAAGATGATAAATATATACAGGAAACATCACTCATTTTATAGCTATTTGCTAAATGGACAGCTCTCGCATTCCTAGTACATTGTTATCTTATTTTAAAGTAGTATACATGTTAACTTTTTTTCAGTTCTTAAAACACCTAAAAGGCATCGCATCTATAGAAATATTAATTTTGTACTGAATGACATGTTCAGTGCATCTGTCTCTGTTTTGTATTTTTGTCATGTAACTTTCATTATGGTGAGTAAAGTTGCTATAAATAAGAATAGTAAAATTAGTTCATTGAACATAAAAAATGACATGCAAGACCCAACACCGAGTCCTTAGATCTCAAAAACGTAACCATAAATTCAGAAAAAAAGCAGTGATTTCTGAAATTTTATATTACACACTTAAAGATTTTTGGCAAGGGACTTTGAACCCCTACTCACCAGCATGTTGGCTATACCCTAAATGTTAGCTGTAGGTAGTAACTCCAACATTGCTAAAGCTCAGAGTTAGGGGGGGTGCTCCATTTTACCACAGTCTTGGCCTTAGTATTCTTCTATATTCACAGTTGCAGTTATACTTTTCTGAGGATTCCAATTGCAGTCCTTCCAATTTCAGCAGGCACCCCTAGGTAACTTGATAATAAATGTTTGATAGGATAGGCAGGGTGGTAGCATTTTATGATTTAAAATATCTGTATCAAGCTATACTGTTGATATTTGTTTATTTATTGCATTTGTTGACTGGGAAAGTCTAACTGGGTGCGAGACCCCTTTTCAGAGTTGGCCCAGACAGCAATGCTGCAATGATAGAATAGCAACATCAGCATATATATATATATATATATATATATATATATATATATATATATTGAGATAATAGCAAAAGAAAAGTTATTATGCCAATATTTTATGGGTAACAACTGTATAGTACATAAACATATTGAACATTTTACAAAAGAAATTTGTTATACATATTGAACATAGCAGCAAAAAATCATGTTATACAAGTTATGTAATGTAAGAAAAAATAAGGTACAATTATCACATCTACTAGAACAGAATAACTGCTAATTAAAAAAAATTGTTACAGAAACATAAGTCAAGTGGGGAGAGTTGTAGGATATTAAGAAGTAAGTAAATGGCATATTTAGGTTTAGAAGAGGGATGAAAATTATTAAGTATAAAGATTAGGATAGCTAGATGGAGGTAGAGTGTTAGTACATATAGAACATGTTCAATGGCTGTTAAGGGGATAAGTTAGGTAAAAGTGTAATATATAATATATGAAGTGGTTATCGATGGGTGGCACATGAGCAGATACAGAGCCTGGATAGGTACAACTTTAGCAGGAGTTGCATATTTTGGCTGCATAGTTGGAGAACAGGGTGTCACTTGCATTGTTGGATCTGGTAATGTGCAGGAGGTGTTTTAAAGCAGAGTGCAGGGATCTATTTGGTATGTATTGTTGAATGAGGGTTGAGAGATACGGACAATTAGTGGGTTTGCAAATCAGGTTATGAATTATACCAAGTTGGGAGTAGAATAGATAGTGGGATAATTGAAGTTATTTTAGTTCTTTGAGTACGCTCCAATGATGGGTCCTTTGTGGGTGGTTGCCTGCAAATTTTGTTACTTTGTGGTACATTTGTTCAAGCTTTTCTAGATGTGAGGATTTTAGGTTAGTAAAAACTGGGGCAGAGTAAAGGAGGTTTAGGAGAAGTAGTCTTGACGCTAAGTGTTTCCAGCCCGTGTTGGTGAAGTATTCTTTAATTCTGTATGGGGAGACTAGATTCTGGCAATGTTTTTTTTACTGTATTTTGGATGTGGTAATCACATTTTCAGTTTATATGTATATATATATATATATATATATATATATATATATATATATATATATATATATATACCCAGTAGTTTCGTTTGAGAGACAGTTTCAGTTTTGGTGTTATGTGCTGAGATTGTGTCAAAATATGCTTTCTGGGCTGAGAGGTGTCTTAGTGTAAGTAGGAAGAGTTTACTTTTTTGGGATGGGAATTAATTGACAGTCTGTTAGCCAAGCTTCAGCAGAGGAGAAGGATTCTTGGGGAATTTTCTGCAGTTTGTCTATGTTATGGGTGCTACAAATAAGAGTGAAGTCGTCAGCATACTGGACTGTTTAGGCCAACTTAAATTCCTCTGAAATGCTATTAATAAAAATGTTAATAGGGTATAGGACCAGGGATGGAGCCTTGTGGAACACCCGTGGAGACTAAAAAAATGGAATGAAGTCCCTGGATCATTTATTGGCTTGGGACTGATAAGAAAGCTGTCTCTAGAACCAAGCAGTAGAATGGTGATTGAAGCTTAGCTTTGAGAGTTTTTGTAGTAGAATGGGGTCAGAGAGTGTATGAAAGGCTTCGGAGAGGTAGAGAAAGACAGCAGAGTATTAACTGCAGTCTGAAATGTAGGAGGGGGTTCTAGTGCTGCAACTGGGACAGAAACCATGCTGGGATGAGGAGAGGGGGCTATTTTATGTGATCCACTGAATGAGTTGCAAATGGATGCATTTTTCTAGAATTTTTGATGGGTGGATAGGATCTAATAGTTACTTAGTTCTATGCAATTTTCTCCTTTATGTAAAGGTAGGATGTAGCATTTTTTCCAGAGTAGTGCTACATTTGCTGTGATTGAGCGATTTATAAGTATAGGCACTAGATAGGCTATTACCTCAGTCTGATGGGAAATCGCCAGGTGCTAGAGTGATGGGTTTTAATTTCAGAAGTAGTTTCTTAATAGTAGAAGTAAAGAGTGTCTGTAGAAAGAAAGAGAGTGAGTTAAAGTTATTATTGGAATTGACTGGGTAGTGGAGAAGAGTTTGCTGTTTAAGTAAGGATGGTACGGAGTTTATAAAGTGGGTATTGAACAGAGTGGGAGTATTTTCTGGGCTGTTTTGGTTGGACAGGGTGGATTTATGTTGTATAGCCAGTCCTGATGTAAGGAGTTGATTTATGGTAGACCTGGAGGGTTTTGATTTGAGGTTAGTGTAGTAGTTTTTTTTGTCAAGTGTAATTAGATATTTTATACTATTTCTAAGTTGCTTATAATCTTGAAGGATGATTTGGATTTTCTGTTCCAGTGTTTCCAAGCTTTGTCCCTTTTAGTTGTTTTGCAGACATTAGTCAGAGGCTGGTATGGCTTTTACACATTTTATTCTTGGGGGGGGGGGCAATGTTCTTTAGGATGTTGAAGAAGGTCTTGGTGAAATCTGTGACAGCATCATCGAAAGGGAGATTCTTTACATGTTACCAGTTATGGTGATGCAAGTTGTTTATAAAAATATATATTTTTGAAAATGGGAGCGGTATAGTACTTCAGTGGTGTGGTGGGATTTTAAGATTAGATGTTGGGATCTGATGATGAACATAGTTAGGTGACCACTTAATGGATTTGAAAGAAAGTCCAAAGAAAATATGTTATTTGCAAAGTAGGTGAGTATCCAGTCAATTATTTATCCTTTATCAGAGAGGGAATTAATTGGGTGAGAACGTACAGGTTTATGGGATTCTGAGGGGAGTCACAGTTGTTAGAGGGCCAGTCTATATTAAAATCCTCTATTATTATTATTTTTTCTTGTAAGATATTGGAAGAGGGCCAAGACAGAAAATGTTTGGTAGTTCTGATTTTATTTCCAGGATTGATATAGATGTTTGCTATGGGTATGGATTTATGAGGGTTTAGTTTGAGCAGAGTGCTGTTTTCAGCTTTGTTAAAGGTTAGGAGGGGTGACAGGGTAAATGTCAGTCATGCCTCCAGCTTTTTTTATGTTGTCTATCTACTCTTAAGATATTATTGCTAGGTGAAATTATTTCTTCTTTAACATTTTGTTTTGGCCATGGTTCAGTTATGATGAGTATGTCTAGGGAGTGCTGGACCATCCCTGCATGGAGTTCAGCTATTTTATTACAAATGCTTTGGATATTTATGTGAAAGATTCATGGTGAGGGTTTAAAGTAAATAGTGGGATGAAGGAGGTTCTGATGTGTGATATATGAAACATAATAAATTGAAGGATTAGGGAATAAATTGCATGATCAGGTCTCAAAGCTATAAGTTACCGAATGCCCATTCATTCCTCAGTGGTAGGGAGTACCCAGATCCACTCGGGCAAGAGCCATCTGGGGCCATCATACAGGCAGACAATGTGGTCACTTGGGTCCTCACTGTTATCCCAGCATTGAGGGCATTATTTTTTTTTTATTTTGTTATGAATGACTTATGCCTTCTCCTTGTAATGACATGAGCACTTACATCGATTCAAGGAATCTGTACCTTTCACTTAGCATCTACATGCCCCTCCACATCATCAACAAGGGCTTCCATCACTGGCTTGGGAGGTCAAACCTCCATCCTTTCTCCACTGGCTCTCCATATTCTGACATTCCTCTACCCTCCAGTAGAGGCTATGTATGTATATAAGTGGTGCAAGCTGGCCAGACCATGCCCATCCTCCATACCAAGATCCCGAGACATTAATTAAACCTGATTACCCGGGCCATAGTCAGAGTTTGATCCCTCTGTGCCACTGACAGGTTGCCTGGGCCATAGCCAGTGTTTTATCCCTCTGTGTCACTGGCACAGGCTACATATATACATTTTTGTATATTTTGTTAAAGTTTGTGTTTTTAATTCACTTTAATGAACTACATGAGCTGCTTCAGTTTGTTTAATAAGGTTTTGGGTAGTTTGCTTAAGGTTTGTATAAATTAGTTCTTTTATGAGTATTTTTCTACTGAAACATCTGAGGTAAACTTACACTTATTTGTAGGGTCAGCTAATTTTTTGATGTAATTTAGTACAGTGAGGGGTATGTTAAGCTTTGTTAATTTCAGTTTTCTTGTATTTTAGTTAGATTATTTTTATTTTAAATAGTATCAGATCTGTTCCGCCAGCAATGCAATTTTCTGTTGTCTAGTTTCATTTATTAGTGGGCAATGTTGGCTAATGGGTGCCAGTATCTATGCTTTGTTTGTTTGTTTATTTATTTTGTTAACCTGTTTAGTCCCACTAGACCCCTCGTTTGGTGAGACCTGTCATGGTATTCATATTGGCTAAGGGAAATTCCCATATTCAACCATTATTTGGAAATTGTGTGAAAAGGAAAGAAAATAAAATGGATGTGACACTACATAAGCAAGGAAATTAAGTTAAAATACAAGAAGGAATAATGGATATAGTAGAAAAGTGTGTTATAAAAATATATAACAAAAGCAGCGTGGCATTTATGGCAGACTGGATTGTTAGGATCTAGATGTAAAATAACTGAGGAATTAACATAGACCATGCAGAAACTAGACAGAGTATTAGAAGATGTAAATATTCAAACAGTGCTGGGTATGTATGGAATGGATTATTTGATGTATAGACAGATGAAAAAAGGAATAAAATTGTATTTGTTAGAGTGGTTGGATAATTGAATAAGCAATCAAGGAGTGTTTGAAGGGGATTAAAAGGTTTATTTAGAAGAAGGGAGTGAAGATGTTAATAAAGAATTGGTGACCTATTACATTATGTATTGTAAATACAAAATAATTATGAACATACTGCAAAAAAGATTTGAAAAAGGACTGGGTAGGATCTTGCAGGAAGGAATATATGGTTTACTGGGAAAAATATTGAAAGGAGATATTAATTATTGTAAAGGAAATAGCAGAAAGTATTATGAAGGAAGAAGTGGCACATAGAGTGATGGTGTATGAGATAGAGAAAGCATGATAATGCGGCAAATGCACAAATGTGTATATTGAATGAATATGGTGCAAGTGAAAAGAGGCTATTACATTTTTGCATTTGGCTTATGACAAAAGTACAGTAAACGTTTTGGTAAATGGATTATAAGGCAGAGATAGAGTTAATGAATGAGGTAAAACAAGGGTGTGCCATGAGTAGTGTGTTGTTTTTCAGTCATTATGAGTGCAGTATTTGCAAAATGTTTCAGAAAGATGAAAACAGTGCAGTGAGAAGTATAGGTTAGGAGCTGAGAATTTTTTATGCAGATGGTTTTGTTGTATGAGCTAGCAAATTATTGTTCATGAATGGTATTAAAAATAGTCAGGTTAAAACAAGTAAGAGAAAAACATAAAGGGTTTGTGGAAGCAGTAGTATTAACTTTTCTTTATCAAAGATAAAAATGCTAGGCATTAGATTTAGTAAATGAGAAGTTGTTCATAAACAGTAATTAAAATCTAGAAGTCATATCAGTCATAAGTAGATTATGGAAAATATTTAGACTGTCATTTAGAAAAAAATAATTTGGTAAAATCAGTTGTTTTAAGAGGAATTAGTTTATCTCAGTAGTGGTTATAAGTTTCTTACCTATACAGGTAAGGAGATTTTAGCTATTTCTTTCAGCATAGTATAAAGATTTAAGTTGAATCATCTGAAAAGGGAGATAATAATTTGGAAAGTTGAGATTCATGCTTGATAAATCCTGTGGTATATTTATCTCTGCATGTGTACTTGATATTACATATTTCATGGAAACACTTTGATAAGTCAACTCTTGACTACAAATATGACTATTTTGGAACAGTATTAGGGTAAGAAAGAGAGCAATAGTATATAAAGGTAACCCAGATGTGGTAGATTATCAGAAGAAACAGTTTCTATGGAAGTGTAGTATAAATGTTGTAAATGACCTGAGGAAAAACTGCATGAAAGTAATACCATTTTTTATTATATAGTAGATACTTGTGATTTAATAAGTGAACAAAAACAGACAATGATGCTAATCGTAGATGAATGGCAGGATTTCTTATGGTAAATTTCAAAAAATTATCATTTGACAGAGCAGTGAAGTACAAAAGAACCGAGGTAGACTGTGCAATTTATATGGGGTAGAGGAGACTAGTTAACTGTATGAGGGCTAAGTATATATGGATTATCATATATAAAAGATATTAACAAAAGTTTGACAAAGTGAATATGGAAATATTTGATTTACATGAAAAAAAATAGATAACTTGTGAGATAAGGTAGGCAATATATATATATATATATATATATATATATATATATATACTTCTAAAGCTTGAAGTTTCAAAACTTCGAAATTCAAACAGCCAAGACCAGAATATCAGAGTTTTGAAACTTAGAAAACAAAATAAAAAAAAAAATAAATAAAAACATTTTTGTTTGTTTTTGCAGGGGGGAGCAAACCCCCCTGCACCCCCACACCCCCTGATAATAAATATACCAACTCCAAGATCACACTACAGTGAGGAAACAGTAAATATCCTATTCCACACTGTGTGGCGATCTCCATTCAAAACTTTGAAGGGGATCAATATATATATATATATATAATATAATATAATATTCTGCCAAAAGGAAGATGTAATACATTGCTATTTCATACAATATGGGAAACTGTTGAAATTCTGAGCACAGTGAAGATATGATTATGGTAGAAAAGGTGTGGAGTAATAGGTGTTAAACTGTATGCATCTAGAAATAATAAAATAAGAATTGAATGCAGATATATAAACATAATGCTTATATTTCGATATGTAAAATAAAAATCCCTACTCTTTTCAGCAAGTATATCAAGATCTTCTACATCCACCTGAACTACCATAAACTCAGCTTTTAGAGAGATGCATGCAATTTGTGAATTTTGGGGATGTAACACAGATGCACCCTTAAAACAGTACAATGACCTAACTAAAAAGTATTTGAGTCTAGGAGGAAATAAAGCTCTGTATTCATCATCTACAGAAATGTTTCTCTTTGTAACATAGATTGTAAGTCTATACTGGATTTGTGAAAGGAAATATATACTGCCAGTGTCTGAGAATAAACAGATAGCATTCTTGTGACAGTTAAGGGACATCTGAGTGATGTAAGATGTATAATGAGCTTTAAAAACATTAGCTATGTCACAAGACTGTTATACATCCCTATATACATAAATATTGTTTGTAAAGGATATTGCTAGCTTGCTGTTATCGACATTATAAAAACATGAAAGGATATATCTTTCTGGATTTGATACTAGGTTTTTCATAGTATGCTGGCTTTTCTTACTTTTTCTAACAAATGTCATAAAACCACTTCATTCTGAAGAAGTTTCCACTGTAGTGAAATGAAAGCACTTAATAAATTCAGTTCTTGATTTTTAGTTCGTGTACTGCTGCTTTTTGAGTTCGGACTGCAAGAGAAGAGTGTGTTTTTGGAGTTTTTTACTTTGTCTCTGCAGTTCCAGTTGTTTGTCTTTGTCATTACAGAGATTGGTGTAACTTTTTGTCACTTAGAAAATATTTAATCTGTCTTGGTAAATGGTTATCTCATAACTTACAAGGCCAGTCTGTTGGCAGAATAGGTCTTAACTTATCATTAGTCTTCAAGAAGGAATTATTACAATACATTTCTTTTGTTCTGGTGATTTTTTTGTACATCTTGAAATGTGAAAAATCAGACTGTATGCACTGCTGTCTCATAAAATAAAAATGAATGTGTTTTAATACTCCATGATGAAAAGAAATAAAGAAATCAAAATAAAGCTTCTCACAGGACTTAAATTTGTCAGACTGTAAGACAGCCAGCTCTTGGAGCATATCCCTGAGACAGAGCATAACATTTGACCAATTACATTTATGGCTCCAAGAATTTATTTTTGTTCAAAAAGCTAGATCATAAGAATACTCTTTCTTTCCTTATCTAAAACAGTTATTAGATAGATAAGTCCATTTTTACTAGTGGACATTCAGTTGCATGGTGTTCATTCTTTAAAGGCCACTCAGAGCTCATTGCTATCATTTAAATAGTTAAAGGATTAAGGTTAAACAGTAAAGGGTGTTCTTGCTTTATTAGTTTTGTCTTCCTGTGGCAGTAATACCATGACTGTAAAAGAGGGTGTTAGAGAATTAGCTTTTATGCCTGTTTTCTAAAGTATTTTTTATGTATGCGCACTAAAATAGCTTTGGCAAAATTTCATTTGTTGTTGGTAAGGCTGCACTGGAAGGCAACTGAGCCCTCTCTGAGGTGGGGTGAAATGCTGTGCAGCCAGTGATTATAACGCCATTCTGTAGCTGTACAGTATAAACCTGATTTAGATATGGCAGGATTTGGCTATCCTGCTAGGCAGCATTACACATTTACTGCATACCCTTAAGGCTAATTGCCCTTTGTGTATTATTGGTTACAAGGGTTGCAGTCAACCTTCCCATACCCCTCATTCTGTAGCACATTAAATACTGACAGTAGCACTGTGGCAGTCAAAGCCTGAAGCCCCTGGCCATCACAGTAATTATCCCCAATGAATGAAAAATGTTTAAGCATTGCTTAAAAGTAGTACACATCTAATGAAGTTTGTGTCACAGCAGTGTGCATCTCCTAGTTGTTTGCATTTGTAAACATCAATGCACTTTAACTGCATTCAGAGGTGGTGCATTTGCTGGGAGATCTTGTATAAGTTAGTATCTGTTGAAACAACAATTAAAGATGTTCACCAGCTGCAAAAAAAAAAAAAAAAAAAAAAAAAAACTGAAAGTTTATGAATCACTGTTGGTATTTCAATTCAGACATACATCTGGACAGTATTTTAACTATCTGGAATGCTGCAGTATTAATCATGTATTAATTTATACCAGTTATTCCTGTTTTTAATGCCATTCCTTTCAGGCTTAAGGTCATTTAAAATTCTAGACACCCCGATTGAGACAATGTAAATCTGATATGCAGGGTTATCATCTCTAATGACAAAAGTATAGCCAAATCAGAAGAGGGAGCATGAGAGAGATCCAAAAGATTAACAGGATGATAAAAAATGTTCAAAGGATTTGCTTTACCTAGGAAACCCATTTCTTCCCTGGATATTATAAGATGTGCAACTTTTAGCAGCCTGTGCACCAGTGTCATGGTTAAACTACATTTGTCATTGAGAGAGGCTGATATGCTTAAGCAAATACATAGAGTTATCCCATACAACTTAAACAAATATAATCTGCAGATAAACATGCACTGTTTTTAATGCTGGTGGTAGTAGTGGTGGAGGGAGTTTTTCAATGGCCTGTTGCTACTTCACAAGTTCTATAATGGAACAGTTGGAAATAATTTCATTGTGTAGATATCACTGACTGAGCAAAACAATCATATACCAGTTGTATATTCTTTATGGTGATCCACCAAATTATCAAATTACTTTAACAGCTTCTTACTTCCTTGCCTCCTCTTCTTGATATATTTGTTATATTTGAGAAACCTTGCACCTTCCTTGCAATTTAATTTATTTTTAGTGCATACTTCTGCTTTTCTCTGATCAAATCTTGGATTTGTATGGTACAGTATTGCTGGTTTCTTTT